>NC_089839.1:318502949-318701154 GCF_035609145.1 Eleutherodactylus coqui | reverse complement strand
TGGTAGTTTACAGAGATGATGATCTGGTAACATATGGCGG
This sequence comes from Eleutherodactylus coqui, assembly GCF_035609145.1. Lineage (NCBI taxonomy): Eukaryota > Metazoa > Chordata > Amphibia > Anura > Eleutherodactylidae > Eleutherodactylus > Eleutherodactylus coqui. The sequence goes on along the minus strand of NC_089839.1, from coordinate 318,701,114 downwards.
TGCTGGTAGTTTACAGAGATGATGATCTGGTAACATATGGCGGTGCTGGTAGTTTACAGAGATGTTCTGGTAACATATGGCGGTGCTGGTAGTTTACAGAGATGTTCTGGTAACATATGGCAGTGCTGGTAGTTTACAGAGATGATGTTCTGGTAACATATGGCGGTGCTGGTAGTTTACAGAGATGATGATCTGGTAACATATGGCGGTGCTGGTAGTTTACAGAGATGATGATCTGGTAACATATGGCGGTGCTGGTAGTTTACAGAGATGATCTGGTAACATATGGCGGTGCTGGTAGTTTACAGAGATGATGATCTGGTAACATATGGCGGTGCTGGTAGTTTACAGAGATGATCTGGTAACATATGGCGGTGCTGGTAGTTTACAGAGATGTTCTGGTAACATATGGCGGTGCTGGTAGTTTACAGAGATGATCTGGTAACATATGGCGGTGCTGGTAGTTTACAGAGATGATCTGGTAACATATGGCGGTGCTGGTAGTTTACAGAGATGATGATCTGGTAACATATGGCGGTGCTGGTAGTGTACAGAGATGATGATCTGGTAACATATGGCGGTGCTGGTAGTTTACAGAGATGTTCTGGTAACATATGGCGGTGCTGGTAGTTTACAGAGATGATGATCTGGTAACATATGGCGGTGCTGGTAGTTTACAGAGATGATGATCTGGTAACATATGGCAGTGCTGGTAGTTTACAGAGATGATCTGGTAACATATGGCGGTGCTGGTAGTTTACAGAGATGATGATCTGGTAACATATGGCGGTGCTGGTAGTTTACAGAGATGATCTGGTAACATATGGCGGTGCTGGTAGTTTACAGAGATGATCTGGTAACATATGGCGGTGCTGGTAGTTTACAGAGATGATGATCTGGTAACATATGGCGGTGCTGGTAGTTTACAGAGATGTTCTGGTAACATATGGCGGTGCTGGTAGTTTACAGAGATGATCTGGTAACATATGGCGATGCTGGTAGTTTACAGAGATGATGATCTGGTAACATATGGCGGTGCTGGTAGTTTACAGAGATGATCTGGTAACATATGGCGATGCTGGTAGTTTACAGAGATGATGATCTGGTAACATATGGCGGTGCTGGTAGTTTACAGAGATGTTCTGGTAACATATGGCGGTGCTGGTAGTTTACAGAGATGATGATCTGGTAACATATGGCGGTGCTGGTAGTTTACAGAGATGATGATCTGGTAACATATGGCGGTGCTGGTAGTTTACAGAGATGTTCTGGTAACATATGGCGGTGCTGGTAGTTTACAGAGATGATGTTCTGGTAACATATGGCGGTGCTGGTAGTTTACAGAGATGATGATCTGGTAACATATGGCGGTGCTGGTAGTTTACAGAGATGATCTGGTAACATATGGCGGTGCTGGTAGTTTACAGAGATGATGATCTGGTAACATATGGCGGTGCTGGTAGTTTACAGAGATGTTCTGGTAACATATGGCGGTGCTGGTAGTTTACAGAGATGATGATCTGGTAACATATGGCGGTGCTGGTAGTTTACAGAGATGATGATCTGGTAACATATGGCGGTGCTGGTAGTTTACAGAGATGATGATCTGGTAACATATGGCGGTGCTGGTAGTTTACAGAGATGATGATCTGGTAACATATGGCGGTGCTGGTAGTTTACAGAGATGATCTGGTAACATATGGCGGTGCTGGTAGTTTACAGAGATGATCTGGTAACATATGGCAGTGCTGATAGTTTACAGAGATGATCTGGTAACATATGGCGGTGCTGGTAGTTTACAGAGATGATCTGGTAACATATGGCGGTGCTGGTAGTTTACAGAGATGTTCTGGTAACATATGGCGGTGCTGGTAGTTTACAGAGATGATGATCTGGTAACATGTCGCGGTGCTGGTAGTTTACTGAGATGATGATCTGGTAACATATGGCGGTGCTGGTAGTTTACAGAGATGATGATCTGGTAACATATGGCGGTGCTGGTAGTTTACAGAGATGATGATCTGGTAACATATGGCGGTGCCGGTAGTTTACAGAGATGATCTGGTAACATATGGCGGTGCTGGTAGTTTACAGAGATGATCTGGTAACATATGGCGGTGCTGGTAGTTTACAGAGATGATGATCTGGTAACATATGGCGGTGCTGGTAGTTTACAGAGATGATGATCTGGTAACATATGGCGGTGCTGGTAGTTTACAGAGATGATCTGGTAACATATGGCGGTGCTGGTAGTTTACAGAGATGATCTGGTAACATATGGCGGTGCTGGTAGTTTACAGAGATGATGTTCTGGTAACATATGGCAGTGCTGGTAGTTTACAGAGATGATCTGGTAACATATGGCGGTGCTGGTAGTTTACAGAGATGATGTTCTGGTAACATATGGCGGTGCTGGTTGTTTACAGAGATGATCTGGTAACATATGGCGGTGCTGGTAGTTTACAGAGATGATGATCTGGTAACATATGGCGGTGCTGGTAGTTTACAGAGATGATGATCTGGTAACATATGGCGGTGCTGGTAGTTTACAGAGATGATCTGGTAACATATGGCGGTGCTGGTAGTTTACAGAGATGATGATCTGGTAACATATGGCGGTGCTGGTAGTTTACAGAGATGATCTGGTAACATATGGCGGTGCTGGTAGTTTACAGAGATGTTCTGGTAACATATGGCGGTGCTGGTAGTTTACAGAGATGATCTGGTAACATATGGCGGTGCTGGTAGTTTACAGAGATGATGATCTGGTAACATATGGCGGTGCTGGTAGTTTACAGAGATGATGTTCTGGTAACATATGGCGGTGCTGGTAGTTTACAGAGATGATGTTCTGGTAACATATGGCGGTGCTGGTAGTTTACAGAGATGATCTGGTAACATATGGCGTTGCTGGTAGTTTATAGAGATGATCTGGTAACATATGGCGGTGCTGGTAGTTTACAGAGATGATCTGGTAACATATGGCGGTGCTGGTAGTTTACAGAGATGATCTGGTAACATATGGCGGTGCTGGTAGTTTACAGAGATGATCTGGTAACATATGGCGGTGCTGGTAGTTTACAGAGATGATGATCTGGTAACATATGGCGGTGCTGGTAGTTTACAGAGATGATCTGGTAACATATGGCGGTGCTGGTAGTTTACAGAGATGATCTGGTAACATATGGCAGTGCTGGTAGTTTACAGAGATGATGATCTGGTAACATATGGCGGTGCTGGTAGTTTACAGAGATGTTCTGGTAACATATGGCGGTGCTGGTAGTTTACAGAGATGTTCTGGTAACATATGGCGGTGCTGGTAGTTTACAGAGATGATCTGGTAACATATGGCGGTGCTGGTAGTTTACAGAGATGATGATCTGGTAACATATGGCGGTGCTGGTAGTTTACAGAGATGATGATCTGGTAACATATGGCGGTGCTGGTAGTTTACAGAGATGATCTGGTAACATATGGCGGTGCTGGTAGTTTACAGAGATGATCTGGTAACATATGGCGGTGCTGGTAGTTTACAGAGATGATGATCTGGTAACATATGGCGGTGCTGGTAGTTTATAGAGATGATCTGGTAACATATGGCGGTGCTGGTAGTTTACAGAGATGATGATCTGGTAACATATGGCGGTGCTGGTAGTTTACAGAGATGATCTGGTAACATATGGCGTTGCTGGTAGTTTATAGAGATGATCTGGTAACATATGGCGGTGCTGGTAGTTTACAGAGATGATCTGGTAACATATGGCGGTGCTGGTAGTTTACAGAGATGATGATCTGGTAACATATGGCGGTGCTGGTAGTTTACAGAGATGATGATCTGGTAACATATGGCGGTGCTGGTAGTTTACAGAGATGATCTGGTAACATATGGCGGTGCTGGTAGTTTACAGAGATGATCTGGTAACATATGGCGGTGCTGGTAGTTTACAGAGATGATGATCTGGTAACATATGGCGGTGCTGGTAGTTTATAGAGATGATCTGGTAACATATGGCGGTGCTGGTAGTTTACAGAGATGATGATCTGGTAACATATGGCGGTGCTGGTAGTTTACAGAGATGATCTGGTAACATATGGCGTTGCTGGTAGTTTATAGAGATGATCTGGTAACATATGGCGGTGCTGGTAGTTTACAGAGATGATCTGGTAACATATGGCGGTGCTGGTAGTTTACAGAGATGATGATCTGGTAACATATGGCGGTGCTGGTAGTTTACAGAGATGATCTGGTAACATATGGCGGTGCTGGTAGTTTACAGAGATGATCTGGTAACATATGGCGGTGCTGGTAGTTTACAGAGATGATGATCTGGTAACATATGGCGGTGCTGGTAGTTTACAGAGATGATCTGGTAACATATGGCGGTGCTGGTAGTTTACAGAGATGATGATCTGGTAACATATGGCGGTGCTGGTAGTTTACAGAGATGATGATCTGGTAACATATGGCGGTGCTGGTAGTTTACAGAGATGATCTGGTTACATATGGCGGTGCTGGTAGTTTACAGAGATGATGATCTGGTAACATATGGCGGTGCTGGTAGTTTACAGAGATGATCTGGTAACATATGGCGGTGCTGGTAGTTTACAGAGATGATGTTCTGGTAACATATGGCGGTGCTGGTAGTTTACAGAGATGATCTGGTAACATATGGCGGTGCTGGTAGTTTACAGAGATGATGTTCTGGTAACATATGGCGGTGCTGGTAGTTTACAGAGATGATGATCTGGTAACATATGGCGGTGCTGGTAGTTTACAGAGATGATCTGGTAACATATGGCGGTGCTGGTAGTTTACAGAGATGATCTGGTAACATATGGCGGTGCTCGTAGTTTACAGAGATGATCTGGTAACATATGGCGGTGCTGGTAGTTTACAGAGATGATGATCTGGTAACATATGGCGGTGCTGGTAGTTTACAGAGATGATCTGGTAACATATGGCGGTGCTGGTAGTTTACAGAGATGATGATCTGGTAACATATGGCGGTGCTGGTAGTTTACAGAGATGATGATCTGGTAACATATGGCGGTGCTGGTAGTTTACAGAGATGATGTTCTGGTAACATATGGCGGTGCTGGTAGTTTACAGAGATGATGATCTGGTAACATATGGCGGTGCTGGTAGTTTACAGAGATGATGATCTGGTAACATATGGCGGTGCTGGTAGTTTACAGAGATGATCTGGTAACATATGGCAGTGCTGGTAGTTTACAGAGATGATCTGGTAACATATGGCGGTGCTGGTAGTTTACAGAGACGATGATCTGGTAACATATGGCAGTGCTGGTAGTTTACAGAGATGATGTTCTGGTAACATATGGCGGTGCTGGTAGTTTACAGAGATGATCTGGTAACATATGGCGGTGCTGGTAGTTTACAGAGATGATGATCTGGTAACATATGGCGGTGCTGGTAGTTTACAGAGATGATCTGGTAACATATGGCGGTGCCGGTAGTTTACAGAGATGATGATCTGGTAACATATGGCGGTGCTGGTAGTTTACAGAGATGATCTGGTAACATATGGCGGTGCTGGTAGTTTACAGAGATGATCTGGTAACATATGGCAGTGCTGGTAGTTACAGAGATGATCTGGTAACATATGGCGGTGCTGGTAGTTTACAGAGATGATGATCTGGTAACATATGGCGGTGCTGGTAGTTTACAGAGATGATGTTCTGGTAACATATGGCGGTGCTGGTAGTTTACAGAGATGATGATCTGGTAACATATGGCGGTGCTGGTAGTTTACAGAGATGTTCTGGTAACATATGGCGGTGCCGGTAGTTTACAGAGATGATGATCTGGTAACATATGGCGGTGCTGGTAGTTTACAGAGATGATCTGGTAACATATGGCGGTGCTGGTAGTTTACAGAGATGATCTGGTAACATATGGCAGTGCTGGTAGTTACAGAGATGATCTGGTAACATATGGCGGTGCTGGTAGTTTACAGAGATGATGATCTGGTAACATATGGCGGTGCTGGTAGTTTACAGAGATGATGTTCTGGTAACATATGGCGGTGCTGGTAGTTTACAGAGATGATGATCTGGTAACATATGGCGGTGCTGGTAGTTTACAGAGATGATCTGGTAACATATGGCGGTGCTGGTAGTTTACAGAGATGATCTGGTAACATATGGCGGTGCTGGTAGTTTACAGAGATGATCTGGTAACATATGGCGGTGCTGGTAGTTTACAGAGATGATGATCTGGTAACATATGGCGGTGCTGGTAGTTTACAGAGATGATCTGGTAACATATGGCGGTGCTGGTAGTTTACAGAGATGATGATCTGGTAACATATGGCGGTGCTGGTAGTTTACAGAGATGATCTGGTAACATATGGCGGTGCTGGTAGTTTACAGAGATGATCTGGTAACATATGGCAGTGCTGGTAGTTACAGAGATGATCTGGTAACATATGGCGGTGCTGGTAGTTTACAGAGATGATGATCTGGTAACATATGGCGGTGCTGGTAGTTTACAGAGATGATGATCTGGTTACATATGGCGGTGCTGGTAGTTTACAGAGATGATGATCTGGTAACATATGGCGGTGCTGGTAGTTTACAGAGATGATGATCTGGTAACATATGGCGGTGCTGGTAGTTTACAGAGATGATGATCTGGTAACATATGGCGGTGCTGGTAGTTTACAGAGATGTTCTGGTAACATATGGCGGTGCTGGTAGTTTACAGAGATGATGATCTGGTAACATATGGCGGTGCTGGTAGTTTACAGAGATGATGATCTGGTAACATATGGCGGTGCTGGTAGTTTACAGAGATGATGATCTGGTAACATATGGCGGTGCTGGTAGTTTACAGAGATGATGTTCTGGTAACATATGGCGGTGCTGGTAGTTTATAGAGATGATCTGGTAACATATGGCGGTGCTGGTAGTTTACAGAGATGATGATCTGGTAACATATGGCGGTGCTGGTAGTTTACAGAGATGTTCTGGTAACATATGGCGGTGCTGGTAGTTTACAGAGATGATGATCTGGTAACATATGGCGGTGCTGGTAGTTTATAGAGATGATCTGGTAACATATGGCGGTGCTGGTAGTTTACAGAGATGATGATCTGGTAACATATGGCGGTGCTGGTAGTTTACAGAGATGATGATCTGGTAACATATGGCGGTGCTGGTAGTTTACAGAGATGATCTGGTAACATATGGCGGTGCTGGTAGTTTACAGAGATGATCTGGTAACATATGGCGGTGCTGGTAGTTTACAGAGATGTTCTGGTAACATATGGCGGTGCTGGTAGTTTACAGAGATGATGATCTGGTAACATATGGCGGTGCTGGTAGTTTACAGAGATGATGATCTGGTAACATATGGCGGTGCTGGTAGTTTACAGAGATGTTCTGGTAACATATGGCGGTGCTGGTAGTTTACAGAGATGATGATCTGGTAACATATGGCGGTGCTGGTAGTTTACAGAGATGATGTTCTGGTAACATATGGCGGTGCTGGTAGTTTACAGAGATGATGATCTGGTAACATATGGCGGTGCTGGTAGTTTACAGAGATGATCTGGTAACATATGGCGGTGCTGGTAGTTTACAGAGATGATCCGGTAACATATGGCGGTGCTGGTAGTTTACAGAGATCATTTAGAGGTAAGACATTTTGTAGGATCCATTTGGGTGACTACACCGATATCGAGGCCAACAGCGAACCGAAAGTGAAACCAGGAGCGACCCCATCTTGTACCTGTTTGGGCAGCACAGAGCTGTATAGAGGTGTGTGGGAGCTGCGCACTTTTGCCCTCTTGGGTATGAGCTAGATGTCGTGCATACCCGCCATCACCGGCACCGCGCTAGGCAAATTAGCCTTTTAAATTCCGGGCGGGGCGATTTCCCCAACCTGTGAAGGAGCAGTGACGGCGCAAATACACTCATTCACTGCACCAAAAAAATTGCGCTGGAGCGAGCGTATTACAGTACATGCTCATCTGTCTTAGCCCTAGGGCACGAATCACCTCGTAGTTCATGTCTCACCCCTCCTGGTTCATGCCTCATGCCTTGAGGTTCATGTTTCACGCGTGGCGGTGTATGTCCGACATCCCATGTCTTACGCCTCATGGTTTATGTGTTATTCCTTGCGGTTCATGATTTACGCCTCATGGTTCATGTCTCACCCCTGCCGGTTTATGTCTGACGCCCGGTGGTTCATGCCTCATGCCTTGAGGTTCATGACGCCTGGAGACCAGAATGCCCCTCTTCGTGTACGCTTCCCAATAATCACAGACACCTTTTTTCATTTGGATATTTTATTGGCCACAGCAGCCTTTTCTTTAACAAAAAACACAATCATTACGAATTAACGAGGGGGGAGTCCTTGGAGTGACACAATCTGGTGCTCCCACAATCAAACCAAGGTACACGCTGCCCCACAGCCGTAGACAGCCTCAGGGACAACGCAAGCCGCCCTTAGGGGGCTACCACACTTGGGGCTTACAGCCGGCGGAGGGTCTACTGCCCCCCACTACCAGCCAAGTCCCTGCACCAGATCCTACACCGATTACAGAGGAGGGAGTCTAACAGGTAGGACCATGCCCAACCGACTCCCCCCCTACACATTTTCCACCGCCTCCAAGGACCCCCCCACCCGACACTGCTATGACAATTAACCTATCGACCTTCCTCACCCACCAAATAGCAAAACGGGCGGGCGGGCCTCTCTGTAATCTCCTCTCAAGGTGACCACCCACGAAGCACCCCCACTATATATAACCCCCCTCCCACTAAACTTTCCACCTATCCTGACCCTCACCTCAACCTTCTAGCACTTTCTATCTCCACCTATTCCCAACTTTAACCCCTTCCTGACTACCGGCTATCTGGTCCCACTCGTCATGCCGGGCTTCCTCTTAAAGGGGCCACGACCCCTCCCGCTCCAGCCCGTGACTTGACGCCTGGAGACCAGAATGCCCCTCTGCGTGTACCCTACCCAATAATCACAGACACCTTTTTTCATTTGGATATTTTATTGGCCACAGCAGCCTTTTCTTTAACAAAAAACACAATCATTATGAATTAACGAGGGGGGAGTCCTTGGAGTGACACAATCTGATGCTCCCACAATCAAACCAAAGTACACGCTGCCCCACAGCCGTAGACAGGCTCAGGGACAACGCAAGCCGCCCTTAGGGGGCTACCACACTTGGGGCTTACAGCCGGCGGAGGGTCTACTGCCCCCCACTACCAGCCAAGTCCCTGCACCAGATACTACACCGATTACAGAGGAGGGAGTCTAACAGGTAGGACCATGCCCAACCGACTCCCCCCCCTACACATTTTCCACTGCCTCCAAGGACCCCCCCACCCGCCACAGCAAGCACGGCTTAAACCTTAGCCTGCGCCGCCCCCAACAACACCAGGGCCCTTTCAATTCCTTCTTGCACCCCCACAGCCCAAATGTCAACACCTACATCATTCAGATGTATACCATCATTCGCCCAATACTCTCCAACCCCCTTCTCTAACTCAGTGTGCCGCACGCAGATCCCCCCGTTCCGTGCTACAAATGCCGAAATGTGTCTATTGATTTTTACTCTAGCCCTGTTAACGGCTATCAATGACCTGGCAAATCGCCACTGCTTCCGCGGGATGATCTCCGACCAAACGATGATCATGTTTGGGTAAAGTGTTCTCAGCCTTAGGAAATCGTACTGGATATCCCGCCTCAATTCCCGAGCAGGGCGACTTGCCAGGTCATTGCCCCCCACGTGTAAGACCAGTATGTCCGGGCACCTGTCTACGCGCCCAAACCTCTCCACCTTGGCACCATTTCATGCCCCTGATCCCCAACCACCGGAGCACCGCTACCTCCCTCCTAAATCCCAACTGCCTGCCATTTGGTCGGACCTTGGCACGCTCCGCTGCCCAGTACACATACGAGTGTCCAAGGATCCAAACCAGCGCCGGTACCTCCTGACCTGTAAGGATAGAAATAATATATCATTTCCCCATAGTAATCCCCCACCCCCACTCCTGTTATTTTAGATTCTACGAAATATACCAAAAAATATTTATTTATTTTTTTTTTTTTTTTAATTTTATCACTCAACCAACTCTGGTCGAACATAAGTCTGGAACCTTCTTGAATTCCATCTACCAATCCTTTTCACTATGTCAGACCCCAATTCTCTACTTGCCGCCTCCGTTGCAGCTCCAATCCTAAAGGAATGGGAAGAATACCTGCCTTCCAATCCCAACTGCAACATGACTTTTTTAAAAACGGCGTTAAACTGAAATTTAGACAGAAAGGACCCATCTGCATGAATAAACAGCGGGCCCGGCTTATCTGTCCTCACCTTTCTATACGACTGAAAACATTGTACGGGACATAACTTAGCCCCCGGAACCTGCCCCAAACGGACCCTTTTTCCTCTCCCCAACTGATCCGTCTTCGACCTCCTGAGCATAATTTCTAAAGAGCCCTCAGCCAAAGACACATCCGCAAAAAGCAACCCTCCTCTTACCGCCTTGTTGGGTGACACCAATTCCCCCAACCTAAAAGCCCCATAAAAGGCTATTGAAAATGCGCTGCGAAACAACACCTCTTCGAAGCCATCTCTACAGATATCCCCCAAAACTGCCCCCAAACTCTCCAAAATTGCAAAAGTGACTGGACGCCTCCTATCTTTTCCCGCCTGTCCTTTTCGAAAACCCCGCAGAGCTTGCTTCACCAAAAAACTTTTTGTAATGTCCTTTAACCCCCGCAGCTTCAAACCAAAAACTAAACCCGCGATAAAACGGTTCACTTGCGACACGGACCAACCCAACTCCTTTACATTCCCCAAAAAGGTCAACAAAACTTCCACATTACCACTCTCAGACCCCATTCCTCCCTGACCAATAACCCACTGCCGCCATTGTCCCCATGCCACCTCATACGCCTTCCACGTACCCTGTGCCAACGAACTCTCTATCAGACGTATCGCAGCACGTCTGGCACGCTCCATAATTCCGGGGGACAAGTCCGGCCCTCCACATCCGCCTCTGGTGCCAACGCCCGAAACCGCTCCCACTGGAAACGAGAAAGCGCATCAGCTAATCCGTTATCCGTCCCCGGGACATGGACAGCTACAATCCACGCGTTCAGCGACAAGCAAGACAACACCAGATACCGCAGCAAATTCACCACCGGTGGGGATCGAGCTGTTACCCCATTAATCGCTTGTACGACTCCCATGTTGTCGCAATGGAAGCGCACCTTTCTATTCCTGAACCTTTCTCCCCATACGGAAATTGCAACCACTATCGGGAACAACTCTAACAAAACTAAATTTTTTACTGCTCCGCACTGTCGCCATTCCCCGGGCCAAGGAGCAGCGCACCATTGACCCTTAAAATAGGCTCCAAAACCTGTGGTCCCTGCCGCGTCTGTAAACAGGTCCCAATCAAAATTATCAACCTCCTGGTCTACAAACAAAGAGCGACCGTTGTACTGGTCCAAGAAGGAAACCCAAACTGCTAAATCTGCCCGGATCTCAGCGGTCGCTCGTATGAAGTGATGGCCCGCTTTAACCCCTGCAGTAGCACCCGCCATTTTTCGACAAAAAATCCGCCCCATAGGCATAATTCTGCAGGTGAAGTTCAACTTTCCCAATAGCGACTGTAAGTCACGCAGGGTAATCTTTTTTGCCTGACTCGCCTTCCCCAAATCATAACGCAACCCGCGCAGCTTGTCCTCCGGCAAGCGACATTCCATTCTGACCGTATCTATAACAATTCCTAAGAAACTTAAACAGGTCACCGGAACTTCCGTTTTCTCCGATGCCAATGGCACACCAAACTTATTAGCTACCCATTGCACCGTGGACAACAGCAACATACAAACTGTAGACCCCGCCGGACCCACGCACAAGAAATCGTCCAAATAGTGCAAAATCGATTGCACTCCGGACACGTCCTTAATCACCCATTCCAAAAAGGAACTAAACGCTTCAAAATAAGCGCATGAAATAGAACAGCCCATAGGCAAACACTGATCAACGAAATACTCCCCTTCCCAAATGCATCCCAACAAGTGAATGCTCTCCGGATGAACCGGCAGCAATCGGACTGCCGCTTCCACATCCGTCTTGGCTAACAATGCCCCCTGTCCACATCTCTGAACCCACCTAACAGCCGCGTCAAACGACGTGTAAACCACAGAACACAACTCTGGCGCAATTCCATCATTCACTGATTCCCCTTTCGGATACGAAAGATGGTGAATCAACCGATATTTGCCCTGTTCCTTTTTCGGGACCACTCCCAACGGGGAAACAACTAAATCAGGAACAGGCGGGGTGGCAAAAGGCCCTGCCATGCGCCCCAGAGCGACCTCTTTAAACAACTTCTCCCTTACCACTGCTGGGAATTCCCTTGCTGAACGTAAATTTTTAACCGTAGGGGGAACCCGATGCTCTGGCTCCGGTATCCGAAAGCCTTCCGAGAACCCCCGCAACAACAAATGCCCCTTCTCTGTGTCGGGATATCTACTTAGAAAGGGGGCCATCTCGAGAACTCTCACCGGTGTCCTCCCTTTTTCCTTCAGTACCCCCAACCTTTCCCTTTCCTCGGCGAAAACACTTAGACGCCCCATGGGAAGACCCGTTGCAAATGGAGCAATTGTGTTTGAAGCGACAACTTTCCCCAAACTTGCACTGGCCCTCGTTGTATTGCCAGCAAAACCCTGCTTTCCTCTGCCCCTGCGCCCCTGTGCTTCCTGCCGAACTCCCACCGGTAGCTGAGCCGGATGATCCGGCAGCCCCGGGAAAGGACTGCCCGAAACGCGTAGCCGCCATAACATTTAGCCATAACCCAATATCTTTATGATCCCAACGGATACTGGGACGCACTGCTTTCCGCTGACGAAACTGCTCGTCATACCTCAGCCATGCCTGACCGCCATAAGTCCTGTACGCCTCCCCGATGGAGTCCAAATAACAGAAAAGCGCAGAACAATTCTCCGGCGCCTTCTCCCCAATCACCCCCGCTAATATTGCAAATGCCTGAAGCCAGTTTGCGAATGTCTGCGGAATAAGCCGCCAGCGCTTCTTCTCCTCCTCCTCCTTCTTCGTCTCAGTCCGCTTCCCCTTCTCCAAATTAAACTTCTCAAGAGGCAACAAGGAAAAAATCTCCACATACTCGTCCTTCCAGATTTTTTCCCCTCACCTCTTTCTTGAGATGCGCCCCCAAAGGACCTTCAAAACAAACATACACCTCCCCCTTTGCCTTGTCGTCGAGCCGAATGGCCTCGCCATCCTTCTCCGTCCGGACCGCAACCGTAACACCTGTACTCCGCACACTACCTGGAACCTCCACAACTCCAGAGCTACCCCCAACCGCTGCCTCATTCCTAGCGACCTGCGGTAACCATGACGCAACCGGGGACGGGGCCCCCACCCCCACCCCCTTCACACCGCTGTAACAATTGCCGAACATTTCCCATAAGCTCCCTTAACTCACCCCCAAATACCCCCCTTAAAAGACTATCCTCCCCCATATTAACACCTGCTCCCCTTAACTGACCCACAAATGCATTATTAGACAAGCAAGACAATGAGCCGTGCTCACCTGGCTGCATGGAGGCTGTGTCCCCACCAGCCGGCCCCACGAGGTCCTGGACATCCGCGGCGCTGCTGGTCCCATCCGAACCGTCCTGCTCCTCCCGCTGTGGAACGATCACCACCGACCGAAGCCTGCCCGCGCTCGTCCCTGCGGGTTCCTGAACAATCTGTCGCCGACTTGTGCTGGACCCGGTCCGCCCCCTGGCCGGCACTTCACCAACAGGGGCCACCGTGCTGCTTCTCCTCCGCTCTCTGCCGCTGCCTCCGGCTCTCACAGCCGTCCCTGCTGCCTGCGATCTGTTGCTGGATGCTCCCCCAGCCGGTACATCACCGGGGGAGACATCCGTCCTGGCATTCTCCTCCATGCTGCCCGACGCCGCAGGCCCCGCCCCCCGGCGGGGTCGAGTGTTCCTGCTCGCCGTGCTCACCGGTGGCTGTATAGGACTCCTCCGCAGCCGCGCCTCCCGTCCCCGAGGCTTGGGGAGGGAAACGGAACTGCAAGGGTCCCCTGAGGGACTCCTGAGCCGCCGGCGAGCCCTGGGAGCGCTGTCCTCCGCAACCAGCCTCTGGGGCGGTCGTGCCCGACGAGCTCTCCGCTCCGGCTCACGTGGCCCCGATGCCTCTGCTGCTACCGCTGCCGCTCCGCTCCCCAGCGCTCCTGCCACTGGAGCCTGCAGCCAGTCAGGACCGTAACGGCTTGCCGCTGCCCTGAGCTCCTCCAGCATCTTCTCCACGTTATCCATCGTTAAGGTCAGTTTTTTCTCCTTCTCTGCTCTCACTCTCTGTAATCTCACTCTCTGTAATCTCCTCTCAAGGTGACCACCCACGATGCACCCCCACTATATATAACCCCCCTCCCACTAAACTTTCCACCTATCCTGACCCTCACCTCTACCTTCTAGCACTTTCTATCTCCACCTATTCCCAACTTTAACCCCTTCCTGACTACCGGCTGTCTGGTCCCACTCGTCATGCCGGGCTTCCTCTTAAAGGGGCCACGACCCCTCCCGCTCCAGCCCGTGACTTATTTCAGGCGTGGCGGTGTATGTCCGACATCCCATGTATTACGCCTCATGGTTTATGTGTTATTCCTTGTGGTTTATGATTTACGCCTCGCAGGTTCATTTCTGACTTCCCATGTCTCTTCGCGGTTTATGTGTTATTCCTCGCGGTTCATGATTTAGGCCTCATTGTTCATGTCTCACGCCTCGCGGTTGATGTCTCACGCCTCGCGGTTCATGTCTCACGCCTCGTGGTTCATGTCTCACGCCTCGTGGTTCATGTCTCACGCCTCGTGGCTCATGTCTTACGCCTCGTGGTTCATGTCTCACGCCTCATTGTTCATGTCTCACGCCTCGCGGTTCATGTCTCACGCCTCGTGGTTCATGTCTCACGCCTCATGGTTCATGTCTTACGCCTCGTGGTTCATGTCTCACGCCTCGCGGTTCATGTCTCACGCCTCGCGGTTCATGTCTCACGCCTCGTGGTTCATGTCTTACGCCTCGTGGTTCATGTCTCACGCCTCGCGGTTCATGTCTCACGCCTCGTGGTTCATGTCTCACGCCTCGTGGTTCATGTCTCACGCCTCATTGTTCATGTCTCACGCGTCGTGGTTCATGTCTTACGCCTCGTGGTTCATGTCTTACGCCTCGTGGTTCATGTCTCACGCCTCACGGTTTATGTCTCACGCCTCGCAGGTTCATTTCTGACTTCCCATGTCTCTTCGCGGTTTATGTGTTATTTCTCGCAGTTCATGCTTTAGGCCTCATGGTTCATGTCTCATGCCTCATGGTTCATGTCTCATGCCTCATGGTTCATGTCTCACGCCTCACGGTTCATGTCTCACGCTTGCATTTCATGTCTCAAGCCTCGCGGTTCATGTCTTATGCCTCGTGGATCATGTCTTGCGCTCTGAGAATCATATCTCACACCTGCCGGTTCATGTGTCATGCCTCATGGTTCATGTCTCACACCTTGCGGTTTATGTGTTTTTCCTCACGGTTCAGGATTTACGCCTCACGGTTTATGTCTTACCCCTTGCGGGTTATGTCTTACTTCTCGCGGTTCATGTTTGACGCCTTGCGGTTCATGTGTTATGCCTCGTGGTCCATGTCTCACGCCTCACGGTTCATGTCTTACACCTCCCAGTTCATGTCTCGCACCTTGTGGTTCATGTCTCACACCTCACAGTTCTTGTCTCACACCTTGTGGTTCATGTCTTACTTCTCGTGGTTCATGTTTGACGCCTTGTGGTCCATGTCTCACGCCTCATGGTTCATGTCTTACACCTCGCAATTCATGTCTCACGCCTCGCGGTTCATGTCTCATGCCTCGCGGTTCATGTCTCATGCCTTGCGGTTCATGTCTCATGCCTTGCGGTTCATGTCTCACGCCTCGCAGTTCATGTCTCATGCCTTGCGGTTCATGTCTCACGCCTCATGGTTTATGTCTCATGCCTTACATTTCATGTGTCATGCCGTGCGGTTAATGTCCTACACCTCATGGTTCATGTCTCATGCCTCGCGGTTCATGTCTCATGCCTTGCGGTTCATGTCTCATGCCTTGCGGTTCATGTCTCACGCCTCGCGGTTCATGTCTTATGCCTTGCGGTTCATGGCTCACGCCTCATGGTTTATGTCTTCCGCCTGGCAGGTCATGTTTCATGTTTGGTGGTTCATGTCTGACGCCTTGCGGTTCATGTCCCACGCCTCGCAGCTCATGTCTGACCCCTAGCGGTTCATGTCTCACGCCTCGCGGTTCATGTCTTACGCCTCGCGGTTCATGTCTTACATCTCGCGGTTCATGTCTGACATCCCATGTCTCACGCCTCGCGGTTCATGTCTTACGCCTCGTGGCTCATGTCTCACACCTCGTAGTTTATATCTCACGCCTCGCATTTCATGTCTGACATCCCATGTCTAGCAACTTGTGGTTCATGTTTTACACCTCGCGGTTTATGTCTTATTCCTCGCGGTTCATGTCTTACGCCTTGCGGTTCATGTCTCACACCTCACAGTTCTTGTCTCACGCCTCACGGTTCATGTTTGACATCCCATGTCTCTCACTTCATGATTTATGTCTTCCGCCTGGCAGGTCATTTTTCATGCCTGGTGGTTCATGTCTCACGCCTCACAGTTAATGTCCTATGCCTCGCGGTTCATGTCTCACGCCTCGCATTTCATGCCTTATTTCTCACGGTTCATGTCTTGCGCCTCGCATTTCATGCCTTACTTCTCACGGTTCATGTCTTACGCCTCGTGGGTCTTGTTTTACACATCGCGGTTTAAGTCTCATGCCTCGTGGTTCATGTCTTACGTCTCGCGGTTGTTGTCTGACATCCCATGTCTCACACCTCTCTATTAAAGTCTCACACCTCGCGGTTCATGTCTCATGCCTTGCGGTTCATGTCTGACATCCCATGTCTCACGCCTCGCGGTTCATGTCTTATGTCTCGCGGTTGTTGTCTGACATCCCATGTCTCACACCTCGCGGTTCATGTCTCACACCTCTCTATTAAAGTCTCACACCTCGCAGTTCATGTCTCACGCCTCGCGGTTTATGTATTATTCCTCGCGGTTCATGTCTCACGCCTCGCGGTTTATGTATTATTCCTCGCGGTTCATGTCTGACATCCCCTGCCTCACTCCTTGCGGTTCATGTCTTTTGTCTCGCGGTTCATGTCTGACATCCCATGTCTCACACCTCGCGGTTCATGTCTCACACCTCTCTATTAAAGTCTCACACCTCGCAGTTCATGTCTCACGCCTCGCGGTTTATGTATTATTCCTCGCGGTTCATGTCTCACGCCTCGCGGTTTATGTATTATTCCTCGCGGTTCATGTCTGACATCCCCTGCCTCACTCCTTGCGGTTCATGTCTTTTGTCTCGCGGTTCATGTCTGACATCCCATGTCTCACACCTTGCGGTTCATGTCTCACACCTCGCGGTTCATGTCTCACACCTCTCTATTAAAGTCTCACGCCTCGCGGTTTATGTATTATTCCTCGCGGTTCATGTCTCATGCCTTGCGGTTCATGTCTCACGCCTCGCGGTTTATGTATTATTCCTCGCGGTTGATGTCTTACACCTCGCGGTTCATGTCTGACATCCCCTGCCTCACTCCTTGCGGTTCATGTCTCACGCCTCGCGGTTCATGTCTTATGTCTCGCGGTTGATGTCTTACGCCTCGCGGTTCATGTCTTATGTCTCGCGGTTCATGTATGACATCCCATGTCTCACGCCTCGCGGTTCATGTCTCACGTCTCGCGGTTGATGTCTGACATCCCATGTCTCACGCCTCGCGGTTTATGTATTATTCCTCACGGTTCATGTCTTATGCCTCGCGGTTGATGTCTGACATCCCATGTCTCACGCCTCGCGGTTCATGTCTTATGCCTCGCGGTTGATGTCTGACATCCCATGTCTCACGCCTCGCGGTTTATGTATTATTCCTCACGGTTCATGTCTTATGCCTCGCGGTTGATGTCTGACATCCCATGTCTCACGCCTCGCGGTTTATGTATTATTCCTCACGGTTCATGTCTTACACCTCGCGGTTCATGTCTCGTGCCTCGCGGTTCAAGTCTCACGCCTCACAGTTAATGTCCTATGCCTCGCAGTTCATGTCTCACGCCTCGCATTTCATGTCTTACTTCTCACAGTTCATGTCTTATGCCTCATGGCTCTTGTTTTACACCTCGCAGTTCATGTCTCACACCTCGCGGTTCAGGTCTCACGCCTCTCGGTTCATATCTTACGTCTCGCGGTTCATGTCTGACATCCCATGTCTCACGCCTCGCGGTTCATGTCTTACGCCTCACGGTTCATGTCTGACATCCCATGTCTCACGCCTCGCGGTTCATGTCTTATGCATCACGGTTTATTTCTGACATCCCATGTCTCACACCTCGCGGTTCATGTCTCACGCCTCGCGGTCCATGTCTTATGTCTCGCGGTTCATGTCTGACATCCCATGTCTCACGCCTCGCGGTTGATGTCTTACGTCTCGCGGTTGATGTCTTATGCCTCGCGGTTCATGTCTGACATCCCATGTCTCACTCCTTGCGGTTCATGTCTCACGCCTCGCGGTTCATGTCTTACGCCTCACGGTTCATGTCTGACATCCCATGTCTCACTCCTTGCTGTTCATGTCTCACGTCTCGCGGTTGATGTCTGACATCCCATGTCTCACTCCTTGCGGTTCATGTCTCACGCCTCGCGGTTGATGTCTTATGTCTCGCGGTTGATGTCTTATGTCTCGCGGTTGATGTCTTATGTCTCGCGGTTCATGTCTCACGCCTCGCGGTTCATGTCTTACGTCTTGTGGTTCATGTCTGACATCCCATGTCTCACGCCTTGCGGTTCATGTCTCACGCCTCGTGGTTCATGTCTGACATCCCATGTCTCACTCCTTGCGGTTCATGTCTCACGCCTCGCGGTTCATGTCTTACGTCTCGCGGTTGATGTCTGACATCCCATGTTTCACGCCTCGCAGTTCATGTCTCACGCCTCGCGGTCCATGTCTGACATCCCATGTCTCACTCCTTGCGGTTCATGTCTCACGCCTCGCGGTTGATGTCTTACGTCTCGCGGTTCATGTCTGACATCCCATGTCTCACTCCTTGCGGTTCATGTCTCACGCCTCGCGGTTCATGTCTGACATCCCATGTCTCACTCCGTGCGGTTCATGTTTCACGCCTCGCGGTTCATTTCTTACGTCTCGCGGATGATGTCTGACATCCCATGTCTCATGCCTCGCGGTTCATGTCTTATGCCTCACGGTTTATGTCTGACATCCCATGTCTCACGCCTCGCGGTTCATGTCTTACATCTCGCGGTTGATGTCTTATGCCTCGCGGTTCATGTCTGACATCCCATGTCTCACTCCTTGCGGTTCATGTCTCACGCCTCGCGGTTGATGTCTTACGTCTCGCGGTTGATGTCTTACGTCTCGCGGTTCATGTCTTACGCCTCACGGTTCATGTCTGACATCCCATGTCTCACTCCTTGCGGTTCATGTCTCACGCCTCGCGGTTCATGTCTTATGCCTCACGGTTTATGTCTGACATCCCATGTCTCACGCCTCGCGGTTCATGTCTTATGTCTCGCGGTTCATGTCTGACATCCCATGTCTCACTCCTTGCGGTTCATGTCTCACGCCTCGCGGTTCATGTCTTATGTCTCGCGGTTCATGTCTTACGTCTCGCGGTTCATGTCTTACGCCTCACGGTTCATGTCTGACATCCCATGTCTCACTCCTTGCGGTTCATGTCTCACGCCTCGCGGTTCATGTCTTATGCCTCACGGTTTATGTCTGACATCCCATGTCTCACGCCTCGCGGTTCATGTCTTATGTCTCGCGGTTCATGTCTGACATCCCATGTCTCACGCCTCGCGGTTCATGTCTCACTCCTTGCGGTTCATGTCTTACGTCTCGCGGTTCATGTCTGACATCCCATGTCTCACACCTCGCGGTTCATGTCTCACGCCTCGCGGTTCATGTCTTACGTCTCGCGGTTCATGTCTGACATCCCATGTCTCACACCTCGCGGTTCATGTCTCACGCCTCGCGGTTCATGTCTTACGTCTCGCGGTTGATGTCTGACATCCCATGTTTCACGCCTCGCAGTTCATGTCTCACGCCTCGCGGTTCATGTCTTACATCCCATGTCTCACGCCTCGCGGTTCATGTCTCACGCCTCACGGTTCATGTCTGACATCCCATGTCTCACGCCTCGCGGTTCATGTCTCACGCCTCGCGGTTGATGTCTGACATCCCATGTCTCACGCCTCGCGGTTGATGTCTCACGCCTCGCGGTTGATGTCTGACATCCCATGTCTCACGCCTTGCGGTTCATGTCTCACGCCTCGCGGTTCATGTCTTACGCCTCGTGGTTGATGTCTGACATCCCATGTCTCACGCCTCGCGGTTGATGTCTGACATCCCATGTCTCACGCCTCGCGGTTCATGTCTTACGCCTCGCGGTTCATGTCTGACATCCCATGTCTCGCGCCTCCTGAGACAAGTGTTATCGTGAGGTGTAAGCAGTCATTACGTCAGAACCCGTTTTCTTCTGGGGGCTGTTTACGGATCTGTGGTTCTACGTGATTTCCGGGCGGCGGCTCGCTGTCGCGGTGGTGGATCTGCTTGTTGCCCTCCTCTCAGACATGACGGCTACACGTCAGCCGCTTGTCACCACATGTTTCGGTCTGGTCTGTTTGAAGTTGGTAAAGATTGTGAGCGGATAAACATGTCATTACCTGTCTGAATGGGGGGCGACGGGCAGCGCCAGTCTGCACGTTTTTCTGTTCTCCTAATGGTGGCGTTCCTTGAGGCGTGACGCTCACATGCTTCCGCAGGAATGGCGATATTTATTTAGGTTAGCACAAAGAAAGAACAAACTGGTTACAATCCGCTCCATGACAAGTTTATATATTTTGTGTTTTATATGATTGGATACAAATGCAGCGAACTTGTTATTCCCGAAGTGATGGGGGCGGGGCTTCCTTGTGGGAGGAGCCATGCTGGTCAGTTTATACAACTTTTCCATCACTTTCTATTCCAGTGTTCGCCACCTCCGGTCCTCGGGGACCCCAACAGGCCATGTTTCCAGGTTGTCCTCAGTGTGGCACAGGTGATGTAACTATTGTCGGTCCTCAGACATTGCCTCAGGGGTTCTTACTATAGGATATCCTGAAAACGTGAGCTGTTGGGGCCCCTGAGGACTTGGGGACCCCTGCTCTACCTATTGGTGACATGAGATGTGCAGAAGTAGCTTCTGTTTTACCGTATCGTTTCGCGTTACCTGTTGTGCCGGCTCCTCGCAGGTCATCATGGATGCAGGGAGCAGCTCCTCCTGTCCGTACATCACCCAGCCCGCACACTACACACCACCGTACATCACCCAGCCCGCACACTACACACCACCGTACATCACCTCCTCCTGTCCGTACATCACCCAGCCCACACACTACACACCACTGTACATCACCCAGCCCGCACACTACACACCACCGTACATCACCTCCTCCTGTCCGTACATCACCCAGCCCGCACACTACACACCACCGCACATCACCCAGCCCGCACACTACACACCACCGTACATCACCTCCTCCTGTCCGTACATCACCCAGCCCACACACTACACACCACTGTACATCACCCAGCCCGCACACTACACACCACCGTACATCACCTCCTCCTGTCCGTACATCACCCAGCCCGCACACTACACACCACCGCACATCACCCAGCCCGCACACTACACACCACCGTACATCACCTCCTCCTGTCCGTACATCACCCAGCCCGCACACTACACACCACCGTACATCACCCAGCCCGCACACTGCACACCACCGTACATCACCTCCTCCTGTCTGTACATCACCCAGCCCGCACACTACACACCACCGTACATCACCTCCTCCTGTCTGTACATCACCCAGCCCTCACACTACACACCACCGTACATCACCCAGCCCGCACACTACACACCATCGTACATCACCCAGCCCGCACACTACACACCACCGTACATCACCCAGCCCGCACACTACACACCACCGTACATCACCCAGCCCGCACACTACACACCACCGTACATCACCCAGCCCGCACACTACACACCACCGTACATCACCCAGCCCGCACACTACACACCACCGTACATCACCCAGCCCGCACACTACACACCACCGTACATCACCTCCTCCTGTCTGTACATCACCCAGCCCGCACACTACACACCACCATACATCACCCAGCCCACACACTACACACCACCGTACATCACCCAGCCCGCACACTACACACCACCGTACATCACCCAGCCCGCACACTACACACCACCGTACATCACCCAGCCCGCACACTACACACCACCGTACATCCCCTCCTCCTGTCTGTACATCACCCAGCCCGCACACTACAAACCACCGGACATCACCCAGCCCGCACACTACACACCACCGTACATCACCTCCTCCTGTCCGTACATCACCCAGCCCGCACACTGCACACCACCATACATCGCCTCCTCCTGTCTGTACATCACCCAGCCCGCACACTACACACCACCGTACATCACCTCCTCCTGTCCGTACATCACCCAGCCCACACACTACACACCGCTGTACATCACCCAGCCCGCACACTACACACCACCGTACATCACCTCCTCCTGTCCGTACATCACCCAGCCCGCACACTACACATCACCGTACATCACCCAGCCCGCACACTACACACCATCGTACATCACCTCCTCCTGTCCATACATCACCCAGCCCGCATACTACACACCACCGTACATCACCTCCTCCTGTCCGTACATCACCCAGCCCGCACACTACACACCACCGTACATCACCTCCTCCTGTCCGTACATCACCCAGCCCGCACACTACACACCACCGTACATCACCTCCTCCTGTCCGTACATCACCCAGCCCACACACTACACACCACCGTACATCACCTCCTCCTGTCCGTACATCACCCAGCCCGCACACTACACACCACCGTACATCACCTCCTCCTGTCCGTACATCACCCAGCCCGCACACTACACACCACCGTACATCACCTCCTCCTGTCCGTACATCACCCAGCCCACACAGTACACACCACCGTACATCACCTCCTCCTGTCCGTACATCACCCAGCCCACACACTACACACCACCGTACATCACCTCCTCCTGTCCGTACATCACCCAGCCCACACACTACACACCACCGTACATCACCTCCTCCTGTCCGTACATCACCCAGCCCGCACACTACACACCACCGTACATCACCTCCTCCTGTCCGTACATCACCCAGCCCGCACACTACACACCACCGTACATCACCCAGCTCACACACTCCACCCCACTGTACATCACCTACCCCTGTCTGTACATCACCTCCTCCTGTCTGTACATCACCTCCTCCTGTCCGTACATCACCCAGCCCGCACACTACACACCACCGTACATCACCTCCTCCTGTCCGTACATCACCCAGCCCACACACTACACACCACCGTACATCACCTCCTCCTGTCCGTACATCACCCAGCCCGCACACTACACACCACCGTACATCACCTCCTCCTGTCCGTACATCACCCAGCCCACACACTACACACCACCGTACATCACCTCCTCCTGTCCGTACATCACCCAGCCCGCACACTACACATCACCGTACATCACCCAGCCCGCACACTACACACCATCGTACATCACCTCCTCCTGTCCATACATCACCCAGCCCGCATACTACACACCACCGTACATCACCTCCTCCTGTCCGTACATCACCCAGCCCGCACACTACACACCACCGTACATCACCTCCTCCTGTCCGTACATCACCCAGCCCGCACACTACACACCACCGTACATCACCTCCTCCTGTCCGTACATCACCCAGCCCACACACTACACACCACCGTACATCACCTCCTCCTGTCCGTACATCACCCAGCCCGCACACTACACACCACCGTACATCACCTCCTCCTGTCCGTACATCACCCAGCCCACACAGTACACACCACCGTACATCACCTCCTCCTGTCCGTACATCACCCAGCCCACACACTACACACCACCGTACATCACCTCCTCCTGTCCGTACATCACCCAGCCCACACACTACACACCACCGTACATCACCTCCTCCTGTCCGTACATCACCCAGCCCGCACACTACACACCACCGTACATCACCTCCTCCTGTCCGTACATCACCCAGCCCGCACACTACACACCACCGTACATCACCCAGCTCACACACTCCACCCCACTGTACATCACCTACCCCTGTCTGTACATCACCTCCTCCTGTCTGTACATCACCTCCTCCTGTCCGTACATCACCCAGCCCGCACACTACACACCACCGTACATCACCTCCTCCTGTCCGTACATCACCCAGCCCACACACTACACACCACCGTACATCACCTCCTCCTGTCCGTACATCACCCAGCCCGCACACTACACACCACCGTACATCACCTCCTCCTGTCCGTACATCACCCAGCCCGCACACTACACACCACCGTACATCACCTCCTCCTGTCCGTACATCACCCAGCCCACACACTACACACCACCGTACATCACCTCCTCCTGTCCGTACATCACCCAGCCCGCACACTACACACCACCGTACATCACCTCCTCCTGTCCGTACATCACCCAGCCCACACACTACACACCACCGTACATCACCTCCTCCTGTCTGTACATCACCCAGCCCGCACACTACACACCACCGTACATCACCTCCTCCTGTCCGTACATCACCCAGCCCGCACACTACACACCACCGTACATCACCTCCTCCTGTCCGTACATCACCCAGCCCACACACTACACACCACCGTACATCACCCAGCCCGTACACTACACACCACCGTACATCACCTCCTCCTGTCTGTACATCACCCAGCCCGCACACTACACACCACCGTACATCACCTCCTCCTGTCCGTACATCACCCAGCCCGCACACTACACACCACCGTACATCACCTCCTCCTGTCCGTACATCACCCAGCCCACACACTACACACCACCGTACATCACCTCCTCCTGTCCGTACATCACCCAGCCCACACACTACACACCACCGTACATCACCTCTTCCTGTCCGTACATCACCCAGCCTACACACTACACACCACCGTACATCACCCAGCCCGTACACTACACACCACCGTACATCACCTCCTCCTGTCCGTACATCACCCAGCCCGCACACTACACACCACCGTACATCACCTCCTCCTGTCCGTACATCACCCAGCCCACACACTACACACCACCGTACATCACCTCCTCCTGTCCGTACATCACCCAGCCCACACACTACACACCACCGTACATCACCTCCTCCTGTCCGTACATCACCCAGCCCACACACTACACACCACCGTACATCACCCAGCCCGTACACTACACACCACCGTACATCACCTCCTCCTGTCTGTACATCACCCAGCCCGCACACTACACACCACCGTACATCACCTCCTCCTGTCCTACATCACCCAGCCCGCACACTACACACCACCGCACATCACCCAGCCCGCACACTACACACCACCGTACATCACCTCCTGTCCGTACATCACCCAGCCCGCACACTACACACCACCGTACATCACCTCCTCCTGTCCGTACATCACCCAGCCCGCACACTGCAATCCGCTAACACACTCAGACTAAACACCCCTCTAACATGATCCCTGACATGTTCGCCTTGCCTTCAGGACTTCCCCAGAGCTGCACCCATCCTCTGGAACGCTCTACCCCAAGATATCTGGATAATCCCTGATGCATTAAATTTCAGATGCGCCTCAAAAGTGCACCCCTTTAAGGAGGCATACCAAACCTCCTGACCTAGTCCTCCACCCCTCCCTATGGCTCCCCACACCTTCCACCCTACCTATGGCACACAAACTCTACCCCTGCACCTCCTTACCGCCCCACCCTGTTTGCTTCCTAATAATTGATTTTCACATGTAATTCCCGTACTGCCTGTGTTCCCCCCGCCTCTTCCCCTCCCCCCCTTGTCCCTCCTGTAGCACCCCCACCCCGTTGACTTCAAACTGATTGTACATAAGATGTAATTGTTGTATTGTCTGTCCTTCTGTGCCTGTAAGCGCTGCGGAATAAGTTGGCGCCATACAAATAAAGAGTATTATTGATGCTTGGTGTTGCAGGAGTCTCACATAGAATCATAGAATGGTAGAGTTGGAAGGGTCCTCCGGGGTCATCGGGTCCTTCGGGGTCATTGGGTCCTCCGGGGTCATTGGGTCCTCCGGGGTCATCGGGTCCTTCGGGGTCATTGGGTCCTCTGGGGTCATCAGGTCCTTCGGGGTCATCAGGACCTCCAGGGTCATCGGGTCCTTCGGGGTCATTGGGTCCTCTGGGGTCATCGGGTCCTTCGGGGTCATCAGGACCTCCAGGGTCATCAGGGTCCTCCAGGGTCATCGGGTCCAACCCCCTGCTCAGTGCAGGATTCACTAAATCATCCCAGACAGATATTTGCCCAGCCTCTGTTTGAACACTTCCATTGAAGGAGAACTCCCCACCTCCCGTGACAACCTGTTCCACTCATTGATCCCCTCACTGTCTAATATCTAATCCGTGTCTCCTCCCTCTCAGTTTCATCCCATTGCTTCTAGTCTTTCCTTGTACAGATGAGAATAGGGCTGATCCCCCCTGCACTGTGACAGCCCTTCAGATATTTGTAGACCGCTATTAAGTCTCCTCTCAGCCTTCTCTTCTGCTAACCATTCCCAGATCCTTTACCCGTTCCTCATAGGACATGATTTGCAGACCGCTCACCATCTTGGTAACTCTTCTCTGAACTTGCTCCAGTTTGTCTATGTCTGTTATAAAGTGGGGTGCCCAGAACTGGACCCAGTATTCCAGATGAGGTCTGACTAAGGAAGAGTAGAGGGGGATAATGACCTCACGTGATCTAGACTCTGTGCTTCTCTTAATACATCCCAGAATTGTGTTTGCCTTTTTGGCTGCTGCATCACATTGTTGACTCGTGTTCAGTCTATGATCTATTAGTATACCCAAGTCTTTTTCATGTCCTGCTGTTTTGTTATGCCCAGCCCCTGTATCAGGAAATCCTGCATGTCTTTGTAAGTCCTCTAGCTGCCACAGCAGCCCATCAGCTCCCTGCATTGGTTCGGTCTGCCTCTTAGAGACCCAGCATATTGACTGTGGCATGTAAAAGGTTAAACACACAGCCGAGCCTTTGCTCCTCCCTGCATGACACACCCTTGCCGTCCTTATTTCAATTTACCTTAAAAAGGTTAATACTTTGGAATAAGGCCTCTTAGCAGGGGCGTAACTAAACACTCGGAGCCGGGTTGCAAAAGTTCAGCTCGGGGCCCCCCACCGGTACCCATACCTAAACCATGCTGCATACAGCTGCAAAACAAATTTATATACACAAACAAGCCCCTTGTTCATTGTTTTTGTTGCATTTTTGAACCACAATTTAAAAAAAAAAAAAAAACACATCAAAAGCTAGCTTATACCATCTGTACATATACAATTATATACAGGAGATCCCCAGGTTATACCATCTGTACATATACAATTATATACAGGAGATCCCCAGGTTATATCAGCATGCCCCATATCACTATATACAGGAGATGTATAACTTATACCAGCTGTACATATACAATTATATACAGGAGATCCCCAGGTTATATCAGCATGCCCCATATCACTATATACAGGAGATGTATAACTTACAACAGCTTTACATATATAATTATATACAGGAGATCCCCAGGTTATACCAGCATGGTCCATATCACTATATACAGGAGATGTATAACTTATACCAGCTGTACATATACAATTATATACAGGAGATCCCCAGGTTATACCATCTGTACATATACAATTATATACAGGAGATCCCCAGGTTATATCAGCATGCCCCATATCACTATATACAGGAGATGTATAACTTATACCAGCTGTACATATACAATTATATACAGGAGATCCCCAGGTTATATCAGCATGCCCCATATCACTATATACAGGAGATGTATAACTTACAACAGCTTTACATATATAATTATATACAGGAGATCCCCAGGTTATACCAGCATGGTCCATATCACTATATACAGGAAATGTATAACTTATACCAGCTGTACATATATAATTATATACAGGACATACCCAGGTTATACCAGCATGCTCCATATCACTATATACAGGAGATGTATAACTTATACCAGCTGTACATATATAATTATATACAGGAGATCCCCAGGTTATACCAGCATGCTCCATAGCACTATATACAGGAGATGTATAACTTATACCAACTGTACATATATAATTATATACAGGAGATCCCCAGGTTATACCAGCATGTTCCATATCACTATATACAAGAGATGTGTAACTAATACCAGCTGTACGTATATAATTATATACTGGAGATCCCCAGGTTATACCAGCATGCTTCATATCACTATATACAGGGAGATGTATAACTTATACCAGCTGTACATATATAATTATATACAGGAGATCCCCAGGTTATACCAGCATGCTCCATATCACTATATACAGGAGATGTATAACTTACAACAGCTGTACATATACAATTATATACAGGAGATGCCCAGGTTATACCAGCATGCTCCATATCACTATATACAGGAGATGTATAACTTACACCAGCTGTACATATACAATTATATACAGGAGATCCCCAGGTTATACCAGCATGGTCCATATCACCATATACAGGAGATATATAGCTTATACCATCTGTACATATACAATTATATACAGGAGATCCCCAGGTTATACCAGCATGCTCCATATCACTATATACAGGAGATGTATAACTTATGCCAGCTGTACATATATAATTATATACAGAAGATACCCAGGTTATACCAGCATGCTCCATATCACTATATACAGGATATATAACTTATACCAGCTTTACATATATAATTATATACAGGAGATCCCCAGGTTATACCAGCATGGTCCATATCACTATATACAGGAGATGTATAACTTATACCGGCTGTACATATATAATTATATACAGGAGATCCCCAGGTTATATCAGCATGCTCCATATCACTATATACAGGAGATGTATAACTTATACCAGCTGTACATATATAATTATATACAGGAGATACCCAGGTTATACCAGCATGCTCCACATCACTGCATGAGATACCCAGGACGTAGGATGCATTGGGGATTCTACTTTTTGCTTCATTCTGGGGGCAGTAAAGGGGAATCCCCACTGCCGAACAGCTCCGACTCTGAATGGAACAGAACAGCACCAGACCGACCCCATTGACTATAATGGGATCCACCAGCTTTCCGCCCAGCTGCCCGGCTCCTGGATGGAGCGCTGCATGCTTTTTCTTCCAGTACTTTGAGTCGGATCTGTGACGTATTCTCTGGCCGGAGGATCCAACACAGATGTGAGAGTGGTCTTACCGATATCACTGTATACAGGATTTATATATACATCTCCCTGCATACAGTGACGTGGGCCATGCTGGTATAACTTGGGTATCTCCTGCATACAGTGATATGGAGCATGCTTGTATAACCTGGGTATCACCTGTATAGAGTTATATGGAGAATGCTTGTATAGCCTGGGTATCTCCTGCATACAGTGATAAGGAGCATGCTGGTATAACCTGGGTATCACCTGTATAGAGTTATATAGAGCATGCTTGTATAGCCTGGGTATCTCCTGTATACAGTAACATGGAGCATGCTGGTATAACCTGGGTATCTCCTACATAGAGTTATATGGAGAATGCTGGTATAGCCTGGGTATCTCCTGCATACACTGATATGGAGCATGCTGGTATAACCTGGGTATCACCTGTATAGAGTTATATGGAGAATGCTGGTATAGCCTGGGTATCTCTTGCATACACTGATACGGAGCGTGCAGGTATAACCTGGGTATCTCCTACATAGAGTTATATGGAGAATGCTGGTATAGCCTGGGTATCTCCTGCATACACTGATATGGAGCATGCTGGTATAACCTGGGTATCTCCTGCATAGAGTTATATGGAGAATGCTGGTATAGCCTGGGTATCTCCTGCATACACTGATATGGAGCATGCTGGTATAACCTGGGTATCACCTGTATAGAGTTATATGGAGAATGCTGGTATAGCCTGGGTATCTCTTGCATACACTGATACGGAGCGCGCAGGTATAACCTGGGTATCTCCTACATAGAGTTATATGGAGAATGCTGGTATAGCCTGGGTATCTCCTGCATACACTGATATGGAGCATGCTGGTATAACCTGGGTATCACCTGTATAGAGTTATATGGAGAATGCTTGTATAGCCTGGGTATCTCCTGCATAGAGTTATAAGGAGAATGCTGGTATAGCCTGGGTATCTCCTGCATACACTGATATGGAGCGTCCTGATATAACCTGGGTATCTCCTGCATAGAGTTAGATGGAGAATGCTGGTATAGCCTGGGTATCACCTGTATAGAGTTAGATGGAGAATGCTGGTATAGCCTGGGTATCTCCTGCATACACTGATATGGAGCGTGCTGGTATAGCCTGGGTATCTCCTGCATACACTGATATGGAGCATGCTGGTATAACCTGGGTATCACCTGTATAGAGTTATATGGAGAATGCTGGTATAGCCTGGGTATCTCCTGCATACACTGATATGGAGCGTGCTGGTATAACCTGGGTATCTCCTGCATAGAGTTAAATGGAGAATGCTGGTATAGCCTGGGTATCTCCGGCATACACTGATATGGAGCATGCTGGTATAACCTGGGTATCACCTGTATAGAGTTCTATGGAGAATGCTGGTATAGCCTGGGTATCTCTTGCATACACTGATATGGAGCGTGCTGGTATAACCTGGGTATCTCCTGCATAGAGTTATATGGAGAATGCTGGTATAGCCTGGGTATCTCCTGCATACACTGATATGGAGCATGCTGGTATAGCCTGGTTATCTCCTGCATACACTGATATGGAGCGTGCTGGTATAACCTGGGTATCTCCTGCATAGAGTTATATGGAGAATGCTGGTATAGCCTGGGTATCTCCTGCATACACTGATATGGAGCGTGCTGGTATACCCTGGGTATCTCCTACATAGAGTTATATGGAGAATGCTGGTATAGCCTGGGTATTACCTGTATAGAGATATATGGAGAATGCTGGTATAGCCTGGGTATCTCCTGCATACACTGATATGGAGCATGCTGGTATAACCTGGGTATCTCCTGCATAGAGTTATATGGAGAATGCTGGTATAGTCTTGGTATCTCCTGCATACACTGATATGGAGCATGCTGGTATAACCTGGGTATCACCTGTATAGAGTTATATGGAGAATGCTGGTATAGCCTGGGTATCTCTTGCATACACTGATATGGAGCGTGCTGGTATAACCTGGGTATCTCCTGCATAGAGTTATATGGAGAATGCTGGTATAGCCTGGGTATCTCCTGCATACACTGATATGGAGCATGCTGGTATAGCCTGGGTATCACCTGTTTAGAGTTATATGGAGAATGCTTGTATAGCCTGGGTATCTCCTGTATAGAATTATATGGAGAATGCTGGTATAGCCTGGGTATCTCCTGCATACACTGATATGGAGCGTGCTGGTATAACCTGGGTATCTCCTGCATAGAGTTATATGGAGAATGCTGGTATAGCCTGGGTATCTCCTGCATACACTGATATGGAGCGTGCTGGTATAACCTGGGTATCTCCTGCATAGAGTTATATGGAGAATGCTGGTATAGCCTGGGTATGACCTGTATAGAGTTATATGGAGAATGCTGGTATAGCCTGGGTATCTCCTGCATACACTGATATGGAGCGTGCTAGTAAAACCTGGGTATCTCCTGCATAGAGTTATATGGAGAATGCTGGTATAGCCTGGGTATCTCCTGCATACACTGATATGGATCATGCTGGTATAACCTGGGTATCACCTGTATAGAGTTATATGGAGAATGCTGGTACAGCCTGGGTATCTCTTGCATACACTGATATGGAGCGTGCTGGTATAACCTGGGTATCTCCTGCATAGAGTTATATGGAGAATGCTGGTATAGCCTGGGTATCTCCTGCATACACTGATATGGAGCGTGCTGGTATAGCCTGGGTATCTCCTGCATACACTGATATGGAGCATGCTGGTATAACCTGGGTATCACCTGTATAGAGTTATATGGAGAATGCTGGTATAGCCTGGGTATCTCCTGCATACACTGATATAGAGCGTGCTGGTATAACCTGGGTATCTCCTGCATAGAGTTATATGGAGAATGCTGGTATAGCCTGGGTATCTCCTGCATACACTGATATGGAGCATGCTGGTATAACCTGGGTATCACCTGTATAGGGTTATATGGAAAATGCTGGTATAGCCTGGGTATCTCTTGCATACACTGATATGGAGAATGCTGGTATAACCTGGGTATCTCCTGCATAGAGTTATATGGAGAATGCTGGTATAGCCTGGGTATCTCCTGCATACACTGATATGGAGCATGCTGGTATAGCCTGGGTATCTCCTGCATACACTGATATGGAGCATGCTGGTATAACCTGGGTATCACCTGTATAGAGTTATATGGAGAATGCTGGTATAGCCTGGGTATATCCTGTATACACTGATATGGAGCGTGCTGGAATAACCTGGGTATCTCCTGCACACACGGATATGGAGCATGCTGGTATAGCCTGGGTATCTCCTGCATACACTGATATGGAGCATGCTGGTATAACCTGGGTATCACCTGTATAGAGTTATATGGAGAATGCTGGTATAGCCTGGGTATCTCCTGCATACACTGATATGGAGCGTGCTGGTATAACCTGGGTATCTCCTGCATACACTGATATGGAGCATGCTGGTATAGTCTGGGTATCTCCTGAATACACTGATATGGAGCATGCTGGTATAACCTGGGTATCTCCTGCATACACTGATATGGAGCATGCTGGTATAGCCTGGGTATCTCCTGCATACACTGATATGGAGAGTGCTGGTATAACCTGGGTATCTCCTGCATAGAGTTATATGGAGAATGCTGGTATAGCCTGGGTATCTCCTGCATACACTGATATGGAGCGTGCTGGTATAACCTGGGTATCTCCTGCATAGAGTTATATGGAGAATGTTGGTATAGCCTGAGTATCTCCTGCATACACTGATATGGAGCATGCTGGTATAGCCTGGGTATCTCCTGCATACACTGATATGGAGCGTGCTGGTATAACCTGGGTATCTCCTGCATAGAGTTATATGGAGAATGCTGGTATAGCCTGGGTATCTCCTGCATACACTGATATGGAGCGTGCTGGTATAACCTGGGTATCTCCTGCATACACTGATATGGAGCATGCTGGTATAACCTGAGTATCTCCTGCATAGAGTTATATGGAGAATGCTGGTATAGCCTGGGTATCTCCTGCATACACTGATATGGAGCTTGCTGGTATAACCTGGGTATCACCTGTATAGAGTTATATGGAGAATGCTGGTATAGCCTGGGTATCTCCTGCATACACTGATATGGAGCGTGCTGGTATAACCTGGGTATCTCCTGCATACACTGATATGGAGCATGCTGGTATAGCCTGGGTATCTCCTGCATACACTGATATGGAGCATGCTGGTATAACCTGGGTATCTCCTGCATAGAGTTATATGGAGAATGCTGGTATATCCTGGGTATCTCCTGCATAGAGTTATATAGAGAATGCTGGTATTGCCTGGGTATCTCCTGCATACACGGATATGGAGCATGCTGGTATAACCTGGGTATCACCTGTATAGAGTTATATGGAGAATGCTGGTATAGCCTGGGTATCTCTTGCATACACTGATATGGAGCGTGCTGGTGTAACCTGGGTATCTCCTGCATAGAGTTATATGGAGAATGCTGGTATAGCCTGGGTATCTCCTGCATACACTGATATGGAGCATGCTGGTATAGCCTGGGTATCTCCTGCATACACTGATATGGAGCATGCTGGTATAACCTGGGTATCTCCTGCATAGAGTTATATGGAGAATGCTGGTATAGCCTGGGTATCTCCTGCATACACTAATATGGAGCATGCTGGTATAGCATGGGTATCTCCTGCATACACTGATATGGAGCATGCTGGTATAACCTGGGTATCACCTGTATAGAGTTATATGGAGAATGCTTGTATAGCCTGGGTATCTCCTGCATACACTGATATGGAGCGTGCCGGTATAACCTGGGTATCTCCTGCATAGAGTTATATGGAGAATGCTGGTATAGCCTGGGTATCTCCTGCATACACTGATATGGAGCGTGCTGGTATAACCTGGGTATCTCCTGCATAGAGTTATATGGAGAATGTTGGTATAGCCTGGGTATCTCCTGCATACACTGATATGGAGCATGCTGGTATAGCCTGGGTATCTCCTGCATACACTGATATGGAGCGTGCTGGTATAACCTGGGTATCTCCTGCATAGAGTTATATGGAGAATGTTGGTATAGCCTGGGTATCTCCTGCATACACTGATATGGAGCTTGCTGGTATAGCCTGGGTATCTCCTGCATACACTGATATGGAGCATGCTGGTATAACCTGGGTATCTCCTGCATAGAGTTATATGGAGAATGCTGGTATATCCTGGGTATCTCCTGCATAGAGTTATATAGAGAATGCTGGTATAGCCTGGGTATCTCCTGCATCCACGGATATGGAGCATGCTGGTATAACCTGGGTATCACCTGTATAGAGTTATATGGAGAATGCTGGTATAGCCTGGGTATCTCTTGCATACACTGATATGGAGCGTGCTGGTATAACCTGGGTATCTCCTGCATAGAGTTATATGGAGAATGCTGGTATAGCCTGGGTATCTCCTGCATACACTGATATGGAGCATGCTGGTATAGCCTGGGTATCTCCTGCATACACTGATATGGAGCATGCTGGTATAACCTGGGTATCACCTGTATAGAGTTATATGGAGAATGCTGGTATAGCCTGGGTATCTCCTGCATACACTGATATGGAGCGTGCTGGTATAACCTGGGTATCTCCTGCATACACTGATATGGAGCATGCTGGTATAGCCTGGGTATCTCCTGCATACACTGATATGGAGCATGCTGGTATAACCTGGGTATCTCCTGCATAGAGTTATATGGAGAATGCTGGTATAGCCTGGGTATCTCCTGCATACACTGATATGGAGCGTGCTGGTATAACCTTGGTATCTCCTGCATACACTGATATGGAGCATGCTGGTATAGCCTGGGTATCTCCTGCATACACTGATATGGAGTGTGCTGGTATAACCTGGGTATCTCCTGCATAGAGTTATATGGAGCATGCTGGTATAGCCTGGGTATCTACTGCATACACTGATATGGAGCATGCTGGTATAGCCTGGGTATCTACTGCATACACTGATATGGAGCGTGCTGGTATAACCTGGGTATCACCTGTATAGAGTTATATGGAGAATGCTGGTATAGCCTGGGTATCTCTTGCATACACTGATATGGAGCATGCTGGTATAACCTGGGTATCTCCTGCATAGAGTTATATGGAGAATGCTGGTATAGCCTGGGTATCTCCTGCATACACTGATATGGAGCATGCTGGTATAGCCTGGGTATCTCCTGCATACACTGATATGGAGCGTGCTGGTATAACCTGGGTATCTCCTGCATAGAGTTATATGGAGAATGCTGGTATAGCCTGGGTATCTCCTGCATACACTGATATGGAGCATGCTGGTATAGCCTGGGTATCTCCTGCATACACTGATATGGAGCATGCTGGTATAACCTGGGTATCACCTGTATAGAGTTATATGGAGAATGCTGGTATAGCCTGGGTACCTCTTGCATACACTGATATGGAGTGTGCTGGTATAACCTGGGTATCTCCTGCATAGAGTTATATGGAGAATGCTGGTATAGCCTGGGTATCTCCTGCATACACTGATATGGAGCATGCTGGTATAGCCTGGGTATCTACTGCATACACTGATATGGAGCGTGCTGGTATAACCTGGGTATCACCTGTATAGAGTTATATGGAGAATGCTGGTATAGCCTGGTATCTCTTGCATACACTGATATGGAGCATGCTGGTATAACCTGGGTATCTCCTGCATAGAGTTATATGGAGAATGCTGGTATAGCCTGGGTATCTCCTGCATACACTGATATGGAGCATGCTGGTATAGCCTGGGTATCTCCTGCATACACTGATATGGAGCGTGCTGGTATAACCTGGGTATCTCCTGCATAGAGCTATATAGAGAATGCTGGTATAGCCTGGGTATCTCCTGCATACACTGATATGGAGCATGCTGGTATAGCCTGGGTATCTCCTGCATACACTGATATGGAGCATGCTAGTATAACCTGGGTATCTCCTGTATAGAGTTATATGGCGCATGCTGGTATAACCTGGGTATCTCCTGCATACACTGATATGGAGCATGCTGGTATAGCCTGGGTATCTCCTGCATACACTGATATGGAGCATGCTAGTATAACCTGGGTATCACCTGTATAGAGTTATATGGAGAATGCTGGTATAGCCTGGGTATCTCCTGCATACACTGATATGGAGCATGCTGGTATAGCCTGGGTATCTCCTGCATACACTGATATGGAGCATGCTAGTATAACCTGGGTATCTCCTGCATAGAGTTATATGGAGAATGCTGGTATAGCCTGGGGATCTCCTGTATATAATTATATATGTACTGCTGGTATAGGTTATACATCTCCTGCATACACTGATATGGAGCATGCTGGTATAACCTGGGTATCTCCTGCATATAATTTGGCTGGTCAGCAGGGTGTCTGTCGCAGAGGGCTGCTGCTTGTATAATGGAATTAGTAACTTCGTCTTTCCATTGAGGTCTATTCTGACCCTGAGATGGGTAATCTTCTATGCCCGGGTCGCTGCATGTCATTTAGGGTAGAAGCGCCCCCGTGTCTGGGGCAGGGGTGTCCTCTCTGGCCACGCCCCTCCGCTCATTCGCAGGGATGTGGGAGATTAGGAGCTCGTTGATTCATTGTTCACAGCTATTTGCAAACATTGTATTAAAGATGTAAAGAGCTTTTCATTTTGCTGATTGTCCCTCGTCACCCGGGGAACGAGGCGATTAACGCATCAGTCACACTGCATTTGCCCAAAGAAAGCTAATTATCCCAATTAGGGGCCTGATCTATAATTAATGGCGTCGTCCAAGTGATAATTGGATGTTAATGGATAACAGTTTTTCTGAGTGAGTCTGGAGTCATCTTGGGGTTTCCCTGAGGCTCCCCCCCCCCCACAAAGAAATGAGAAATAAAACTGCTATTACACTGACAGCTCCTGGGAGACGCCGCCAGCAGCCGCCCGGACCACACGCTCCCCAGGAACATCTGACTCCCTCACAGGCCCTAGGGCAGAAACCATGCAGCTGACACCGAGCACAACGACGGCCGGCGCCGCCTGCTCCAGCGTGCACAGCGCGTTCTCACCCTCACTGTGCCTTATGATTATGTATGATGGTTATTCCCTGCATGACTACGATATTCTCTCGTTTTATCACTATTAGGGTGCGGGCAGACGAGCGCATAAACGCCGCGTTTTTGCGACCAAACGTATATACGTGACCATCTGAGGCAATGGTTTCGAATGTATTCGTTCACATGGGCGATTTTACGGCGCGTAAAAACGGCAACCCGAAAAAAAAAACAGAACATATGCGACCGAAATACGCGCCAAAGCATATTCGATGGCCGAAAAGACCGTTTGCAAAGTAGGAACAAACGAAAATACGCTTTCTAGCTCTGGTCGTGATCGGTGAAAAACGATTGCTCGGGCGATTATACGTTGCGCTCGTGCGAACGTAAATACGCCTACGCTCGTCTGCCCGCACCCTTACGGTGTTATAATCATCACTATATTATTATCAGTATCAGAGTCTAGGTGAAGAGGTGGAATAGGGGACGTTGTGGTGTAAGTAAAAGCCTCATCGAGGTGAAGGTGTAGTGTAGATGAAGAGGTGGTCTAGTAGGTCAAGGCTCATCTAGATGAGGAGGTGGTCTTGTAGGTGAAGAGGTGGTCTAGGTAGAATGGTGGTCTAGGTGATAGAGTAGTCAAGGTGAATGGGTATCGTAGGTGGAGAGGTGGTATAAATGAATCAGGTGGTTAAAGTGAACAGTTGTTCTAGAGTTAAGGGTGGTGGAGGTGAAGGAGTTTCCTGGGTGAAGACGTGGTCTAGGTGAAAAGGTGATATAAGTTAAGTGGGGGTGTTCTAGGTAAAGGTGTGGTGTGGTTGAACGGTCATCTAGATGAAGAGGTAAAGTGGGCGTTGATGTGAAGGGGTGATGTAGCTGAAGAGGTGGTCTAGGGGAAGATGTGGCCTTGGTGAAGGGATTATATAAATGAACAGGGTGGTATAGTTGGCGTGATCTAATTAATAGAGTGGTGTAGGTGATCTAGGTGATGGAGGTGATCTAATTAATAGAGTGGTGTAGGTGATCTAGGTGATCTAGGTGATGGAGGTGATCTAATTAATAGAGTGATGTAGGTGATCTAGGTGATGGAGGTGATCTAATTAATAGAGTGGTGTAGGTGATCTAGGTGATGGAGGTGATCTAATTAATAGAGTGATGTAGGTGATCTAGGTGATGGAGGTGATCTAATTAATAGAGTGGTGTAGGTGATCTAGGTCATGGAGGTGATCTAATTAATAGAGTGGTGTAGGTGATCTAGGTCAGGGAGGTGATCTAATTAATAGAGTGGTGTAGGTGATCTAGGTCATGGAGGTGATCTAATTAATAGAGTGGTGTAGGTGATCTAGGTGATGGGGTGTTGGAGATCATCTAGGTCATGAGGTGATTTAGGTGGGGGACATAATCAACATAGTGGGGTGATCTAGGTGGAGGAGGTCATCTAGATCATGGGGTGATTTAGGTGGTGGAAATAATCTAGATGGTGGGGGTGATGTAGGTGACAGTCTTCTGGAGAGGTTTGGATGTGTTATGATTGGTTGCCACTTTTTCTACCAGTGCGACCAGTTCCTCTTCTTGTGTTCAGGTCTTCATCTGCTGCCATGTTTGTTCGCTTCCACCTCAGCATCTCACATACATGGATGGACGGATTCTGGGAGGGACGCCGCAGGGATTGTAGGATCATTACTGCTGGTAGTATTGTTCCTCAGTGACCTTCGGAGACATGAAGCTTCCCTGTGATTGATGCCCTCAGGTTTGGGGTGGATTACAGTGTCTTGGCATTGGTTGAGGTCTGATGATGAATGACTGGTGGATGGGGGGTGTTCTGATGATGACCCCCGCTCGGCTCGCCCCCTCGCAGTATATTTATTGCTTCGTCCGTTGATGATGGCAGCTCCGGGTCTTATAACCACAGAATGACGGCTGTTGTAGGAGAGATTGTGGCTCGTTCATGTCCAACTATGTTACTGTAAGTCTGCAGGCGGCTGATGGGCGGCTCGGTGGACCCCAAAGAAGAGTTAGACAATGAAGCCTGTGCTTGTAGCCAAGATCTCCTAATCCTCACAGCTCGCTGCCTAAAGCGGATTAGT
Source organism: Eleutherodactylus coqui (assembly GCF_035609145.1). NCBI lineage: Eukaryota > Metazoa > Chordata > Amphibia > Anura > Eleutherodactylidae > Eleutherodactylus > Eleutherodactylus coqui. The sequence continues at coordinate 318,661,345 of NC_089839.1, read as the reverse complement.
CCTATCACATTACAGATGAGTGCGTCATTCCCACTCCTGGTTCTCAGGTACACAGAGGTGATTGTCTACTAGAGGAAGAGGGCGGCCAACTAACAGCGCCGGACGCCCCTATAGCGCCAAACATCAGACAACTGGTGATCACTCTCCTGAGCCTCCGCCGGGAAGGTCTCATTCAGGCCGCACTACTGCCCGGAATTGCCATTTCTTTCATTGCACTTTGTGGTTCTCCGAAGTGACCGTGCAGTAAATCCAGAGTCCCCGGAGTCGGCCGTCACCCTGCAGAGTAGGGATGATTCTCGTGTGGCGGTAAGCTGAGGGCAGGCTGACTGGATAGACAGCAATCGCCGGGATATGAAGCGGTTCGGCATACTCGGTGACCGTGTAGCTTCAATGAAATCCTACCGGTCATGACTGGTGCCGCTCGCAGCCAATCAGGGTGGCGTGGCATTGAATAAGTATCCGTTCCTTACTGAAGACAAACCTGGCGCAGCACTCGTCGGGTGCTTACTCCGGTTGGTTCGCTTCCATTCGCTGTCTCAGCACTCGTCGGGCGCTTACTCCGGTTGGTGCGTTTCCATTCGCTGGCGCAGCACTCCTCGGGCGCTTACTCCGGTTGGTTCGTTTCCATTCGCTGGCGCAGCACTCGTCGGGCGCTTACTCCGGATGGTTCGTTTCCATTCGCTGGCGCAGCACTCGTCGGGCGCTTACTCCGGTTGGTTCGTTTCCATTCGCTGTCTCAGCACTCGTCGGGCGCTTACTCCGGTTGGTTCGTTTCCATTCGCTGTCTCAGCACTCGACGGGCGCTTACTCCGGTTGGTTCGTTTCCATTCGCTGGCGCAGCACTCGTCGGGCGCTTACTCCGGTTGGTTCGTTTCCATTCGCTGTCTCAGCACTCGTAGGGCGCTTACTCCGGTTGGTTCGTTTCCATTCGCTGTCTCAGCACTCGTCGGGCGCTTACTCCGGTTGGTTCGTTTCCATTCGCTGTCTCAGCACTCGTTGGGCGCTTACTCCGGTTGGTTCGTTTCCATTCGCTGGCGCAGCACTCGTCGGGCGCTTACTCCGGATGGTTGGTTTCCATTCGCTGGCGCAGCACTCGTCGGGCGCTTACTCCGGATGGTTCGTTTCCATTCGCTGGCGCAGCACTCGTTGGGCGCTTACTCCGGTTGGTGCGTTTCCATTCGCTGGCGCAGCACTCGTCGGGCGCTTACTCCGGTTGGTTCGTTTCCATTCGCTGTCTCAGCACTCGTCGGGCGCTTACTCCGGTTGGTTCGTTTCCATTCGCTGTCTCAGCACTCGTTGGGCGCTTACTCCGGTTGGTTCGTTTCCATTCGCTGTCTCAGCACTCGTCGGGCGCTTACTCCGGTTGGTTCGTTTCCATTCGCTGGCGCAGCACTCGTCGGGCGCTTACTCCGGTTGGTGCGTTTCCATTCGCTGGCGCAGCACTCGTCGGGCGCTTACTCCGGTTGGTTCGTTTCCATTCGCTGTCTCAGCACTCGTCGGGCGCTTACTCCGGTTGGTTCGTTTCCATTCGCTGTCTCAGCACTCGTCGGGCGCTTACTCCGGTTGGTTCGTTTCCATTCGCTGTCTCAGCACTCGTCGGGCGCTTACTCCGGTTGGTGCGTTTCCATTCGCTGGCGCAGCACTCGTCGGGCGCTTACTCCGGTTGGTTCGTTTCCATTCGCTGTCTCAGCACTCGTTGGGCGCTTACTCCGGTTGGTTCGTTTCCATTCGCTGTCTCAGCACTCGTCGGGCGCTTACTCCGGTTGGTTCGTTTCCATTCGCTGTCTCAGCACTCGTCGGGCGCTTACTCCGGTTGGTGCGTTTCCATTCGCTGGCGCAGCACTCGTCGGGCGCTTACTCCGGTTGGTTCGTTTCCATTCGCTGTCTCAGCACTCGTCGGGCGCTTACTCCGGTTGGTGCGTTTCCATTCGCTGTCTCAGCACTCGTCGGGCGCTTACTCCGGTTGGTTCGTTTCCATTCGCTGTCTCAGCAGCTTATACTCCGCAGGCATAAAACACTTCTAAGGGGCAAAGAAGGCTCTCTGGCAACGGGCAATCGTCTTACGGGCAGCTCCATCTGTGACATGCACAACGTCACCACTCTCAGTCGGGGAATACAACTCTTATATCACCCTGTACACACGGACCAGAGTGCCGTAGACAGGGACCAGAGTGCCGTAGACAGGGACCAGAGTGCCGTGGACAGGGTCCATAGTGCCGTGGACAGAGTCCATAGTGCCGTGGACAGGGACCATAGTGCCGTGGACAGGGACCATAGTGCCGTGGATAGAGAACCAGGTGCCGTAGACAGGGACCCGGGTGCCGTAGACAGGGACCAGAGTGCCGTGGACAGGGTCCATAGTGCCGTGGACAGGGTCCATAGTGCCGTGGACAGGGACCATAGTGCCGTGGACAGGGTCCATAGTGCCGTGGACAGGGTCCATAGTGCCGTGGACAGGGTCCATAGTGCCGTGGATAGGGAACCGGGTGCCGTAGACAGGGACCCGGGTGCCGTAGACAGGGACCAGAGTGCCGTAGACAGGGACCAGAGTGCCATAGACAGGGACCCGAGTGCCGTAGACAGGGACCCGAGTGCCGTAGACAGGGACCCGAGTGCCGTAGACAGGGACCAGGGTGCCGTGGTCAGGGACCAGAGTGCCCTGGACAGGGACCATAGTGCCGTGGACAGGGTCCATAGTGCCGTGGACAGGGACCATAGTGCCGTGGATAAGGAACCGGGTGCCGTAGACAGGGACCCGGGTGCCGTAGACAGGGACCCGGGTGCCATAGACAGGGACCCGAGTGCCGTAGACAGGGACCCGAGTGCCGTAGACAGGGACCCGAGTGCCGTAGACAGGGACCCGAGTGCCGTAGACAGGGATCATAGTGCCGTAGACAGGGACCCGAGTGCCGTAGACAGGGACCCGAGTGCCGTAGACAGGGACCCGAGTGCCGTAGACAGGGATCATAGTGCCGTAGACAGGGACCAGAATGCCGTAGACAGGGACCAGAGTGCCGTAGACAGGGACCCGGGTGCCATAGACAGGGACCCGGGTGCCGTAGACAGGGACCCGAGCGCCGTAGACAGGGATCATAGTGCCGTGGACAGGGACCAGAGTGCAGCAGATAGAAGCCAGGGTGTCGTAAACAGGAACCGGATGGCCGTAGACAGGGACCCGAGTGCCGTAGACTGGGACCCGAGTGCCGTAGACAGGGACCCGAGTGCCGTAGACAGGGATCATAGTGCCGTAGACAGGGACCAGAATGCCGTAGACAGGGACCAGAGTGCCGTAGACAAGGATCATAGTGCCGTAGACAGGGACCCGAGTGCCGTAGACAGGGACCCGAGTGCCATAGACAGGGACCATAGTGCCGTAGACAGGGACCAGAGTGCCGTGGTCAGGGACCAGAGTGCCGTGGACAGGGACCATAGTGCCATAGACAGGGACCAGAGTGCCGTAGTCAGAAACCAGAGTGCCATATACAGGTACCATAGTAACATAGTAACATAGTAACATAGTATGTAAGGCCGAATGAAGACATTGTCCATCTAGTCCAGCCTGTCTATCCTACTGTGTTGATCCAGAGGAAGGCAAAAAACCCCAAGGCCAGAAGTCAATTAGCCCTTTTGGGGAAAAAATTCCTTCCCGACTCCCTAATGGCATAGACAGGGACCAGAGTGCTATAGACAGGAACCACCATGCCATAGACAGGGATCAGAGTGCCGTATACATAGACCAGAGTGCCGAAGACAGGGACCAGAGTGCCGTAGACAGGGACCAGAGTGCCGTAGACAGGGACCAGAGTGCCGTGGACAGGGTCCATAGTGCCGTAGACAGGGACCATAGTGCCGTGGATAGAGAACCAGGTGCCGTAGACAGGGACCCGGGTGCCGTAGACAGGGACCCGAGTGCCGTAGACAGGGACCCGAGTGCCGTAGACAGGGACCCGAGTGCCGTAGACAGGGACCCGAGTGACGTAGACAGGGACCAGGGTGCCGTAGACAGGGACCAGGGTGCCGTGGTCAGGGACCAGAGTGCCCTGGACAGGGACCATAGTGCCGTGGACAGGGTCCATAGTGCCGTGGACAGGGTCCATAGTGCCGTGGACAGGGACCATAGTGCCGTGGATAGGGAACCGGGTGCCGTAGACAGGGACCCGGGTGCCATAGACAGGGACCCGGGTGCCGTAGACAGGGACCCGAGTGCCGTAGACAGGGACCCGAGTGCCGTAGACAGGGACCCGAGTGCCGTAGACAGGGATCATAGTGCCGTAGACAGGGATCAGAGTGCCGTAGACAGGGATCATAGTGCCGTAGACAGGGACCCGAGTGCCGTAGACAGGGATCATAGTGCCGTAGACAGGGACCCGAGTGCCATAGACAGGGACCCTAGTGCCGTGGACAGGGACCCTAGTGCCGTAGACAGGGACCGGGTGCCGTAGACAGGGACCCGGGGGCCGTAGACAGGGACCAGAGTGCCGTAGACAGGGACCCGAGCGCCGTAGACAGGGATCATAGTGCCGTAGACAGGGACCAGAGTGCAGCAGATAGAAGCCAGGGTGTCGTAAACAGGAACCGGATGGCCGTAGACAGGGACCCGAGTGCCGTAGACAGGGACCCGAGTGCCGTAGACAGGGATCATAGTGCCGTAGACAGGGACCAGAATGCCGTAGACAGGGACCAGAGTGCCGTAGACAGGGATCATAGTGCCGTAGACAGGGACCCGAGTGCCGTAGACAGGGATCATAGTGCCGTAGACAGGGACCCGAGTGCCATAGACAGGGACCAGAGTGCCGTAGACAGGGACCAGAGTGCCGTGGTCAGGGACCAGAGTGCCGTGGACAGGGACCATAGTGCCGTGGACAGGGACCAGAGTGCCGTAGACAGGGACCAGAGTGCCGTAGACAGGGACCAGAGTGCCGTGGTCAGGGACCATAGTGCCGTGGACAGGGTCCATAGTGCCGTGGACAGGGACCATAGTGCCGTGGACAGGGTCCATAGTGCCGTGGACAGGGACCATAGTGCCGTAGACAGGGACCCTAGTGCCGTAGACAGGGACCGGGTGCCGTAGACAGGGACCCGGGTGCCGTAGACAGGGACCCGGGTGCCGTAGACAGGGACCCGGGTGCCGTAGACAGGGACCCAAGCGCCGTAGACAGGGATGATAGTGCCGTGGACAGGGACCAGAGTGCAGCAGATAGAAGCCAGGGTGTCGTAAACAGGAACCGGATGGCCGTAGACAGGGACCCGAGTGCCGTAGACAGGGACCCGAGTGCCGTAGACAGGGACCCGAGTGCCATAGACAGGGATCATAGTGCCGTAGACAGGGACCCGAGTGCCGTAGAGAGGGACCCGAGTGCCATAGACAGGGATCATAGTGCCGTAGACAGGGACCCGAGTGCCGTAGAGAGGGACCAGAGTGCCGTGGTCAGGGACCATAGTGCCGTGGACAGGGACCATAGTGCCGTGGACAGGGTCCATAGTGCCGTGGACAGGGTCCATAGTGCCGTGGACAGGGTCCATAGTGCCGTGGACAGGGTCCATAGTGCCGTGGACAGGGACCATAGTGCCGTGGACAGGGACCATAGTGCCGTGGACAGGGACCATAGTGCCGTAGACAGGGACCATAGTGCCGTATACACGGACCATAGTGCCGTAGACAGGGACCATAGTGCCATAGACAGAAACCGGAGGGCCGTAGTCAGGAACCAGAATGTCGTAGACAGAAGCCAGAGTGCCCTACACACGGATCAGCGTGCCATAGACAGGAGCCCTGTGAGAGAAGCCAGAGTGCTATATACATGGAACCGGAGTGCCATAGACAGGGATCAGAGTGCTGTATACATAGACCAGAGTGCCGAAGACAGGGACCAGAGAGCCGTAGACAGGGACCAGAGTGCCATAGACAGGGACCAGAGTGCCGTGGACAGGGACCAGAGTGCCGTGGACAGGGTCCATAGTGCCGTGGACAGGGACCATAGTGCCGTGGATAGAGAACCAGGTGCCGTAGACAGGGACCCGAGTGCCGTAGACAGGGACCCGAGTGCCGTAGACAGGGACCCGAGTGCCGTAGACAGGGACCAGAGTGCCGTAGATAGGGACCAGGGTGCCGTAGACAGGGACCAGGGTGCCGTGGTCAGGGACCAGAGTGCCCTGGACAGGGACCATAGTGCCGTGGACAGGGTCCATAGTGCCGTGGACAGGGTCCATAGTGCCGTGGACAGGGACCATAGTGCCGTGGATAGGGAAGCGGGTGCCGTAGACAGGGACCCGGGTGCCGTAGACAGGGACCCGGGTGCCGTAGACAGGGACCCGAGTGCCGTAGACAGGGACCCGAGTGCCGTAGACAGGGACCCGAGTGCCGTAGACAGGGATCATAGTGCCGTAGACAGGGATCATAGTGCCGTAGACAGGGACCAGAATGCCGTAGACAGGGACCAGAGTGCCGTAGACAGGGACCAGAGTGCCGTAGACAGGGACCAGAGTGCCGTAGACAGGGATCATAGTGCCGTAGACAGGGACCCGAGTGCCGTAGACAGGGACCAGAGTGCCGTAGACAGGGACCAGAGTGCCGTAGACAGGGACCAGAATGCCGTAGACAGGGACCAGAGTGCCGTAGACAGGGACCAGAGTGCCGTAGACAGGAACCAGGGTGCCGTAGACAGGGACCAGAATGCCGTAGACAGGGACCAGAGTGCCGTAGACAGGGACCAGAGTGCCGTAGACAGGGACCAGAATGCCGTAGACAGGGACCAGAGTGCCGTAGACAGGGACCAGAGTGACGTAGACAGGGACCAGAATGCCGTAGACAGGGACCAGAGTGCCGTAGACAGGGACCAGAATGCCGTAGACAGGGACCAGAGTGCCGTAGACATGGACCAGAATGCCGTAGACATGGACCAGAATGCCGTAGACATGGACCAGAATGCTGTAGACATGGACCAGAGTGCCGAAGACAGGGACCATAGTGCCGTGGATAGAGAACCAGGTGCCGTAGACAGGGACCCGGGTGCCGTAGACAGGGACCAGAGTGCCGTAGACAGGGACCCGAGTGCCGTAGACAGGGACCCGAGTGCCGTAGACAGGGACCAGAATGCCGTAGACAGGGACCAGAGTGCCGTAGACAGGGACCAGAGTGCCGTAGACAGGGACCATAGTGCCGTAGACAGGGACCCGAGTGCCGTAGACAGGGACCAGAGTGCCGAAGACAGGGACCAGAGTGCCCTAGACATGGACCAGAGTGCCCTAGACATGGACCAGAGTGCCGTAGACAGGAACCAGAGTGCCGTAGACAGGGACCAGAGTGCCGTAGACAGGGACCAGAGTGCCGTAGACAGGGACCAGAATGCCGTAGACAGGGACCAGAGTGCCGTAGACAGGGACCAGAGTGCCGTAGACAGGGACCAGACTGCCGTAGACAGGGACCAGAGTGCCGTAGACAGGGACCAGAGTGCCGTAGACAGGAACCAGGGTGCCGTAGACAGGGACCAGAGTGCCGTAGACAGGGACCAGAGTGCCGTAGACAGGGACCAGAATGCCGTAGACAGGGACCAGAGTGCCGTAGACAGGGACCAGAGTGCCGTAGACAGGGACCAGAATGCCGTAGACAGGGACCAGAGTGCCGTAGACAGGGACCAGGGTGCCGTAGAAAGGGACCAGAATGCCGTAGACAGGGACCAGAGTGCCGTAGACAGGGACCAGAGTGCCGTAGACAGGGACCAGAGTGCCGTAGACAGGGACCAGAGTGCCGTAGACAGGGACCAGAATGCCGTAGACAGGGACCAGAGTGCCGTAGACAGGGACCAGAGTGCCGTAGACAGGGACCAGAATGCCGTAGACAGGGATCAGAGTGCCGTAGACAGGGACCAGAGTGCCGTAGACAGGGACCAGAATGCCGTAGACAGGGACCAGAGTGCCGTAGACAGGGACCAGAGTGCCGTAGACAGGGACCAGAGTGCCGTAGACAGGGACCAGAATGCCGTAGACAGGGACCAGAATGCCGTAGACAGGGACCAGAGTGCCGTAGACAGGGACCAGAGTGCCGTAGACAGGGACCAGAATGCCGTAGACAGGGACCAGAGTGCCGTAGACAGGGACCAGAGTGCCGTAGACAGGGACCAGAATGCCGTAGACAGGGACCAGAGTGCCGCAGACAGGGACCAGAGTGCCGTAGACAGGGACCAGAGTGCCGTAGACAGGGACCAGAATGCCGTAGACATGGACCAGAGTGCCGTAGACATGGACCAGAATGCCGTAGACATGGACCAGAATGCCGTAGACATGGACCAGAATGCTGTAGACATGGACCAGAATGCTGTAGACAGGAACCAGGGTGCCCTAAACACGGACTAGGGTGCCGTAGAAAGGGACCAGAGTGCCGTAGACAGGGACCAGAGTGCCGTAGACATGGACCAGAATGCTGTAGACATGAACCAGAGTGCCGTAGACAGGAACCAGGGTGCCCTAAACACGGACTAGGGTGCCGTAGAAAGGAACCAAAATGCCATAGACAGGAACCAGAGTGCCCTACACACGGATCAGCGTGCCATAGACAGGTGCCCTGTGAGAGAAGCCAGAGTGCTATATACATGGAACCGGAGTGCCCTAGTCAGAAACCAGAGTGCCATAGACACGGACCAGAGTGCCGTGGACACGGACCAGAGTGCCATATACAGGTACCATAGTGCCATAGACAGGGACCAGAGTGCTATAGACAGGAACCACCATGCCATAGACAGGGACCAGAGTGCCGTATACATGGACCAGAGTGCCGAAGACAGGGACCAGAGTGCCGAAGACAGGGACCAGAGTGCCGTAGACCGGAACCAGAGTGCCATAGACAGGAACTAGAGTGCCGTAGACAGGAACCAGAGTGCCGTAGACAGGGACCAGAGTGCCGTAGACAGGAACCAGAGTGCCATAGACACGGACCAGAGTGCCGTGGACACGGACCAGAGTGCCATATACAGGTACCATAGTGCCATAGACAGGGACCAGAGTGCCGTATACATGGACCAGAGTGCCGAAGACAGGGACCAGAGTGCCGTAGACAGGGACCAGAGTGCCGTAGACAGGAACCAGAGTGCCATAGACAGGAACCAGAGTGCCGTAGACAGGAACCAGAGTGCCGTAGACAGGGACCAGAGTGTCGTATACATGGACCAGAGTGCCGAAGACAGGGACCAGAGTGCCGTAGACAGGGACCAGAGTGCCGTAGACAGGGACCAGAGTGCCATAGACAGGAACCATAGTGCCATAGACAGGAACCAGAGTGCCGTAGACAGGGACCAGAGTGCCGTAGACAGGGACCAGAATGCTGTAGACATGGACCAGAGTGCCGTAGACAGGAACCAGGGTGCCCTAAACACGGACCAGGGTGCCGTAGAAAGGGACCAAAATGCCATAGACAGGAACCAGAGTGCCGTAGATAGGGACCAGAGTGCTGTAAACAGGAGCTGGAGTGCCGTAGTTTGAAACCAGAGGGCCATATACATGGAGCAGAGTGCTATAGACAGATACCAGAGTGCTGTAGACAGGAATCAGCATGCCGTAGACATGGACCAGAGTGCCATAGACAGGAACCAGAGTGCCGTAGACAGGGACCAGAGTGCCGTAGACAGAAGCCAGAGTTCTGTAGACATGACCAGAGTGCCGTAGACAGGAAACAGAGTGCCGTAGAGAGAAGCCAGAGTGCTGTATACATGGAAACAGAGTGCCGTGAACAGGAACCGGAGTGCCGTAGTGAGAAACCAGAGGGCCATATACATGGACCAGAGTGCTGTAGACAGAGATCAGAGTGCCAAAGACAAAAACCAGAATACCACAGGCAGGAACCAGAGTGCTGTAGACAGAGATCAGAGTGCCGTAGACAGGGACCAGAGTGCCGTAGACAGGGACCAGAGTACTGTATACACGGATCAGAGTGCTATAGACAGGAACCACAGTGCCGTAGACAGGGACCAGAGTACTGTATACACGGATCAGAGTGCTATAGACAGGAACCACAGTGCCGTAGACAGGGATCAGAGTATCGAAGACAGGGACCATAGTGCCGTAGACTAGGACCAGAATGCTGTAGACAGGGACCAGAGTGCCATAGACAGGAACCATAGTGCCGTAAACAGGGACCAGAGTGCCGTAGACAGGGACCAGAGTGTCAAAGACAGGAACCGCAGTGCCATATACAGGAACCAGAGTGCCGTAGACATGGACCAAAGTGCGGTAGACAAGGACCAGAGTGCCATAGACAGGAACCAGAGTGCCATAAACAGGAAGCAGAGTGCTGTATATAGAATCATAGAATCATGAGTATACATGGACCAGAGTGCCGCAGACAGGAACCGTAGTGCCGTAGACAGGAAGAATAGTGCTGTAGACAGGGACTAGAATGCCATAGACAGGGACCAGAGTGTCGTAGACAGGGACCAGAGTGCCGTAAAAACGGACCAGAGTGCCGTGTACATCAACCATAGTGCCACGGACAGGAACCAGAGTGCCATAGACAGAAACCAGAATGCCCTACACATGGACCCGAGTGCCGTAGTTAGGAAGCAGAGTGCCGTAGCCAGAAGCCAGAGTGCCGTAGACAGGAACCCTAGTGCCATAGACATGGACCAGAGTGCTGCAGACACAGACCAGAGTGCCGTAGACAGGGACCAGAGTGCCGTAGACAGGGACCAGAGTGCCGTAAAAACGGACCAGAGTGCCGTGTACATCAACCATAGTGCCACGGACAGGGACCCGAGTGCCATAGACAGAAACCAGAATGCCCTACACATGGACCCGAGTGCCGTAGTTAGGAAGCAGAGTGCTGTAGCCAGAAGCCAGAGTGCCGTAGACAGGAACCCTAGTGCCATAGACATGGACCAGAGTGCTGCAGACACAGACCAGAGTGCCATAGACAGAAGATATTGATGAACTCTTTCTACATCAGATGGCCAAGCTCTCAAAGAAGCCCAACATAGTGATCATGGGAGATTTTACCCATCCAGACATTTGTTGGGAATCTCTCAGGTAAAAGTAATGGATCCAACAGATTCTTATCCGCTCTTGGTGACAACTTTATCTTCCAGAAGGTAAAAGAGAAAACAAGGGGATCTGCTATCTTGGACCTAATTCTTACCAACAGGGAGGGGATGGTTGAGGGAGTAAGGGTGGCTGGGACCTTAGGAGGCAGTGATCATAATATCCTTGGATGTTGGATAACAAAGGGAGGAAGACCTGAGAAGACTCAGACCTCAAGGTTGGATTTCAGAAAGGCAGATTTTATGGACCTCAGAAAGAGGAAGAATCCAATGGCTGGATGTTCTTAAGGACAGAAATGTCCAAGAAGGTTGGGAAATATTGTGGAATGAGATTCTCAAAGCACGATCGTTACCAATCCCTAAAAGAAGGAAGAATGGGAAGCATTTAAAGAGACCCGGATGGATGAACACACAACTTGTACACATGTTATAGAGGAAGAAAAATATGTTTATCAAATGGAAAGGGGGAATATCTAAAGAAGAATATAATGGGGTCAGCAGAAACTGTAGGGCAAGTGTCAGAAAAGATACAGCTGATAATGAATTGAGGCTTGTAAGAGAGGCCAAAAGCAATAAAAAAAGGGGGGGGGGGGTATGTCAAAAGCAAAAGAAAAGTCAAAGATGCTATTGGAGGCTTACAGGATGAAAATGGTAAATTGGTTAAAAATGATGATGAAAAGGCCGAACTTTTAAATTCCTATTTTGTATCTGTTTTCTCTCAGAAAGTAGATGGAACATCAACTGATCTTCCCTGTGCTATTGGGGGAATACAAGAATGCAGGCGACCTATAAGCAGAGAGCTGGTGAGGGAACACTTAGCTAACTTACATGAATTCACATCTCAAGGTCCAGATGAATTACATCCCAGGATACTAAAGGAAGCAGCCGAGGTAATTGCTGAACCACTCGCCTGAATTTGTGACAATTCCTGGAGAACCAAAGTACCAGAAGATTGGAAAAGGACAAATGTTGTCCCTATCTTGAACACAGGGAAGAAGGTGGATCCAGGAAACTACAGGCCTGTGAGCCTGACTACTATACCGGGAAAGATCTTTGAACAGATTATTAAACAGAATGTATGCAAGTACTTGGATGAGAATGGAGTAATTAACCAGAGCCAGCATGGGTTTGTAACAAACAAGTCATGCCAGACGAATCTAATTTCCTTCTATGACAGAATCACTGGCGGGGTTGATCAGGGAAATGCGGTGGATATAGTAGATCTTGGCTTTAGTAAAGCATTTGACAAAGTATCTCATACCAGACTTATTGATGAAATGACCAAATCTGGGATTGACGAGGCAACTGTTAGGTGGATTCACAACTGGCTGAGTGATCGTACTCAAAGAGTGGTCATAAATGGCTGCACATCCCAGTGGAAGAATGTATCAAGTGGGGGCCACAAGGCTCTGTCCTAGGCCCAGTGTTGGTCAACATTGTTATAAATGATCTGGAGGAGGGAATTGTGGGAAACTGATCAAATTTGCAGACGATATAAAGCTAGGAGGGATAGCTAACACTAAGGAAGAGAGAGAGGATTCACCAAAGATCTAGACAAGCTTCCACAGTGGTCGGCGACTAACAGAATGGTATTTAACAAGGAGAAATGCAAAGTCCTACATCTGGGCAAGAAAAATGATGAAAGCACATACAGAATGGGAAGAATTGGGCTAAGCAGCAGCACATGTGAAAAAGACTTGGGTATACTAATAGATCATAGACTGAACATGAGTCAACAATGTGATGCAGCAGCCAAAAAGGCAAACACAATTCTGGGATGTATTAAGAGAAGCAGAGAGTCTAGATCACGGGAGGTCATTATCCCCTCTGCTCTTCCTTAGTCAGACCTCATCTGGAATACTGGGTCCAGTTCTGGGCACCCCACTTTATAAGAGACATAGACAAACTGGAGCAAGTTCAGAGAAGAGTTACCAAGATGGTGAGCGGTCTGCAAATCATGTCCTCTGAGGAACGGGTAAAGGATCTGGGAATGTTTAGCAGAAGAGAAGGCTGAGAGGAGACTTAATAGCTGTCTACAAATATCTGAAGGGCTGTCACACTGCAGAGGGATCAGCCCTATTCTCATCTGCACAAGGAAAGACTAGAAGCAATGGGATGAAAGGGAGGAGACACAGATTAGATATTAGACAGTGAGGGGGATCAATGAGTGGAACAGGGGAGTTCTTCAATGGAAGTCTTCAGAGGCTGAACAAATATCTGTCTGGGATGATTTAATAAATTGTGCACTGAACAGGGAGTCGGACCCGATGACCCTTGAGGTCCCTTCCAACTTTATCATTCTATGATTCTATGGAACCAGAGTGCTGTATATAGAATCATAGAATCATGGGTATACATGGACCAGAGTGCCGTAAACAGGGACCATAGTGCCATAGACAGGGACCAGAGTGCCGTAGACAGGGACCAGAGTGCTGTAGACGGGGACTAGACTGCCGTCTATGCACCATCACAAATATGTCTTATCATCTCTTTTATAATGTAGCTGGACTAGAATCATAGAATGGTAAAGTTGGAAGTGACCTCCAGGGTCATCGCGTCCAACCCCCTGCTAAGTGCAGGATTCAGAAGCAGCAGGAGCCTTCAGACGTCGTCCAGCTCTACGACACAACGCGTCTAGCATTACTATATATGCTCTTTGTCAAAAACACTCCTGCACCCACAGAAGAAATTGTCTTTTTGCTGTAAATCTCGTCCCGCAGTTCTATCTCAGACAGATATGTAATGATGAGAGTTGTGGGATGATTAGAGGACGATCTTGTCACCATGGACCCTAAAAATCTGTCCCCCCTTGGCCTATAAGTGGCTCTCTGAGGCTCTTTGTGTGTAGTGACCTCTTCTCCCGCTTGTGTAGAGCTTGTTGACCAATAGGTGCCTCTACGACGCAGAGAAGAGATTTCACCCCATTACTAGAGTCTGAGGGGGGCGCATAATTGGGATGGGAGAAGCTGGAGGGTCATTTCGATGAATTGTCCCCCTCTTAGGCCATTATGACTAGACTGTTAGGAGGTGTTTGGGACCAGTTGATAAGGGCACACAAAGTAACCGGACTGAGTACGCCCCCCACAGACCACTAGTAGAGAGGAGCATTTGACCAGGGGGTGTTGGGACCAGTAGATGGGGGGCACACAAGGTGACTAGGCTCAGGATGCCCCCTACAAACCACCAGTAGAGAGGACACTCTGACCAGACTGTTAGGAGGTGTTGGGACCAATGAATAAGGGCACAATAGGTGACTGGGCTCAGGTCGACCCCACAGACCACCAGTAGAGATGACTGATGGACCAGACTGTTAGGAGGTGTTCGGACTAGTGGATGAGGCACACAAGGTGACCAGGCTAAGGAAGCCCCCGACACACCACCAGTAGAGAGGAGCATCTGACCAGACTGCTAGGAGGTGTTGGGACCAGTGGATAGGGGAACACAAGGTGACTGGGCTCAGGACGCCCCCTACATATCATCAGTAGAGAGGACCGCCTGAAAAGACTGTTAGGAGGTTTTGGGACTAGTAAATGTGTGAGGACACAAGGTGTCCGGGCTCAGGACGCCCCCTACAGACCACCAGTAGAGAGGAACATCTGACCAGACTGCTAGGAGATGTTGGGACCAGTAGATGGAGGCACACAAGGTAACCGGGCTCAGGACGCCCCCTACAGACGATCAGTAGATAGGAGCATCTGACCAGACTGTTAGAAGGTGTTGGGACCAGTAGATGGGGGCACAAAAGGTGACCGGGCTCAAGACCCCTGACAGACCACCAGTAGAGAGAAGCATCTAACCAGACTGTTAGGGGGTGCTGGAACAAGTGGATGGAGGCACAAAAGGTGACTGGGCTCAAGAGTCCCGACAGACCACCAGTAGAGAGGAGCATCTGTCCAGACTGATAGGAGGTGTTGAGACCAGTGGATGGGGGCGCACAAGGTGAACGGGCTCAGGACGCCCCCTACAGACCACCAGTAGAGAGGAGCATCTGTCCAGACTGTTAGGGGGTGCTGGAACAAGTGGATGGAGGCACAAAAGGTGACTGGGCTCAAGAGTCCCGACAGACCACCAGTAGAGAGGAGCATCTGTCCAGACTGTTAGGAGGTGTTGAGACCAGTGGATGGGGGCGCACAAGGTGAACAGGCTCAGGACGCCCCCTACAGACCACCAGTAGAGAGGAGCATCTGTCCAGACTGTTAGGAGGTGTTGGGACCAGTGGATGGGGGCACACAAAGTGACTGGGCTCCGGACACCCCCTACAGACCACCAGTAGAGAGGGGCGTCTGACCAGAGTATGGGGAGGTGTTGGGACCAGTGGATGGGGGCACACAAGGTGACTGGGCTCAGGACACCCCCTACAGACCACCAGTTGAGAGGAGCGTCTGACCAGACTGTTAGGAGGTGTTGGTACTAGTGGATATGTAAGAGCACACAAGGAGACTGGGCTAAGGATGCCCCCTATAGACCACCAGTAGAGAGGTGCGTCTGACCAGACTGTTAGGAGGTGTTGGGACCAATGGATATGTGAGGGCACACAAGGGGACTGGGCTCAAGACCCCCAACAGACCACCAGTAGAGAGTTGTGTCTGACCAGACTGTTAGGCAGTGTTGGGACCCCGGATGGGGGCACACAAGGTGATCGGACTCAGGACGCCCCCTACAGACCACCAATAGAGAGGAGCATCTGACCAGACTGTTAGGAGGTGTTGGTACTAGTGGATGTGTAAGAGCACACAAGGTGACCGGGCTCAGGACGCCCCCTACAGACCACCAATAGAGAGGAGCATCTGACCAGACTGTTAGGAGGTGTTGGTACTAGTGGATGTGTAAGAGCACACAAGGTGACTGGGCTCAGGACGCCCCCTACAGACCACCAGTAGAGAGGAGTGTCTGACCAGACTGTTAGGAGGTTTTGGGACCAGTGGATGGGGGCACACAAGGTGACCGGGCTCAGGACGCCCCTACAGACCACCAGTAGAGAGGAGAATTTGATCGTCTGACAAGCACCAGCAGCTTCCATGGCATCTTCCAAGATGCAGCAGGATAATGCTCCGCCGCACACACAATGGGGTTACAGGAAGCCCCCACAACATTGTCACACTTCCGTGGCCCCTAGCCAGATTTTTCTCTAATAGAACATGTATGGGACAATCTTAGACACCAACGACCACAGTTTGAGTTTGCACGATCTAGAGACTCAGATACGGTAAAAGGGGAGCGATATGCACCAGAATACCATACAGAACCTGTATACCTCCATACCCGCCGTATCACATCTTGTATCCAAGCTAGAGGCGGTACAAAAGGGTACTAGAGCCTCCATGCCCGTCTTGTATATATATACTCCTTCTAGGGGAGAATGTTACTGGTATTGAGCATATATTCAAATATATACTCCTCTCTTGCGGGGGATGTTACTGACAATGAGTATATATATATATAAAGACTTTCTCCAGGGTATATATGTATATACTTCCTCCACCCCTATATATACTCCTGGGGAGATTGGTTGTTACAATGGGTGTATATCCAGCGGTGGAGTAACAAGTGGCTGCGCCAGGATTTCTGCGGTTCTCTGGGATCACTAATGAGGCTTGTTTTATTGGATTCCTATAAAGAGATTTACATTCAGGGTGTCACAAATCTGCACATTAGAGCGTCTGTTAATTGCATTAAAGAGAGCGCAGAGGAAGGACAATAGCACTCCAGATAAGAGGATTAGGGGTGATGCCAGTAATTAGTGGAGTCTGGAAGCTGCTGCAGGAGTGATTAGAGAGGATACCCAGAACAGATCCAGAAACGGGGCCACTGTGCGGCCAAGCTCCTCCCACTTGTCTCTTGTCAGGATGATGATGGAAGTAGAGCAGAACACTTACATGGATTTAGTTCTAGCCAGAGGGATATGTTAGACGGGGGAACTGGTGGACTGTTTTTATGTACTAATTCATTTCATCCTTGATGGATGTCCTCTAATGGGTGCTGGATATATATATATACATAAAGGGTGAGGAATATATATTATATATCGTTATCTACCGCCCCCCCCCCCCCCCCCCCCCCCCCCGGTGCTCCTCGCCTGTTCCTGGACCACTTTGGCTCCCCCACTTCCTCTCCTGCAAATTCCCAATCCTCATCCTAGGAGACCTTAACATCCCCACTAATGACCCCAACTCCCCGTCTGCCTCTCGGCTTCTTTCACTCACCTCCCTTGGTCTCACAGCCTCTCCCACTCATAGGGATGACAACACTCTGGATCTGCTCTGCCTCCCACTAACTCCCCTCTCCCGCTCTCAAACCATAACCTCCTCTCTTTCTCTGTCACGCTCCCTAACATCTCTTCAGACCCACCTACCTACAGTACCTACAGGAACCTTCAGGCAGTCCGCACCTAATACTTTGCTGAGTCCCTACAGTCCTCTCTGTCCCCCGTCTCTCTCCCTCACCTGCCCCAACCTGGCTGCCGCTCACTACAACACCGCTGGATGCCCTGGATGAAGCGGCGCCCCCCATGACCCGAGCCATCTAATGCAGACCGTGGGAACCCTGGCTCACGCCTCAAACGCGCTTCATCCGGCGGTGATCGAGAAGTGCTGAACGGCTGTGGAGGAAATCGCACACGTCCGCGGACGTCCTCCACTACGAATTCATGCTCAGAACCTACAACCTCGCCCTGCACCGCGCCAAACAAGTCTACTTCACCTCTCTAGTCTCCTCACTATCCCACAACCCTAAACGGCTCTTTGATACTTTTCACTCCCTTCTCGGCCCTAAACCGCAGCCCCCGGTGACGGATCTCAGTGCTGAAGAGCTGGCTGCTTACTGCAAAAAGAAAATAGACGACATCCGTCAGGAAATAACTTCCCAATCCCAGACTAGCCCTGACCCTAGTCTCATCAGTAACAGCCCTGGTTCATCGTCTGTACTCAGACCAACAACAGAGGAAAACGAAAAGAGTGTGGTAATATCCTGGTGTGAAGGCGCAACGCTCTAAGGATCAGTCCTCGGCCCCCTCCCCTCCTCTTCCCCTTGCTGTTGGAGTCCCCCAGGGCTCGGTCCTCGGCCCCCTCCCCTCCTCTTCCCCTTGCTGTTGGAGTCCCCCAGGGCTCAGTCCTCGGCCCCCTCCCCTCCTCTTCCCCTTGCTGTTGGAGTCCCCCAGGGCTCAGTCCTCGGCCCCCTCACTACCTCTTCCCCTTGCTGTTGGGGCCCCCCAGGGCTCTGTCCTCGGCCCCCTCCCCTTCTCTTCCCCTTGCTGTTGGGGTCCCCCAGGGCTCAATCCTCGGCCCCCTCCCCTCCTCTTCCCCTTGTTGTTGGGGTCCCCCAGGGCTCGGTCCTCGGCCTCCTCTTCCCCTTGCTGTTGGGGCCCCCCAGGGCTCGGTCCTTGGCCCCCTCCCCTCCTCTTCCCCTTGCTGTTGGGGTCCCCCAGGGGTCGGTCCTCGGCCCCCTCACCCCCTTTTCCCCTTACTGTTGTGGTCCCCCCAGGGCTCTGTCCTTGGCCCCCTCCCCTCCTCTTCCCCTTGCTGTTGGGGTCCCCCAGGGCTCTGTCCTCGGCCCCCTCACCCCCTTTTCCTCTTACTGTTGTGGTCCCCCCAGGGCTCAGTCCTCGGCCCCCTCCCCTCCTCTTCCCCTTACTCTTGGGGTCCCCCAAGGCTCTGTCCTCGGCCCCCTCCCCTCCTCTTCCCCTTGTTGAGGTCCCCCAGGGCTCGGTCCTCGGCCTCCTCTTCCCCTTGCTGTTGGGGCCCCCCAGGGCTCGGTCCTCGGCCCCCTCCCCTCCTCTCCCCCTTGCTGTCGGGGTCCCCTAGGGCTCGGTCCTCGGCCCCCTCACCCCCTTTTCCCCTTACTGTTGTGGTCCCCCCAGGGCTCAGTCCTCGGCCCCCTCCCCTCGTCTTCCCCTTGCTGTCGGGGTCCCCCAGGGCTCTGTCCTCGGCCCCCTCATCTTCTCCATCTACACAGCCCCTATTGGACACACTATCAGTAGTTTTGGCTTTCAGTACCACCTGTATGCTGACGACACCCGGCTATACACCGCTTCCCGTGACATCACAGCACTGATCCTCCAGATCACCGCCTGTCTGTCCGCTGTCTCTAACACCATGTCCGCTCTCTACCTGAAACTGAACCTCTCTACAACTGACCTGCTGGTATTTCCACCCTCCACTAACCGACCTCCTCCTGACATCTCCATCTCAGTGTGTGGCACCATAACTCCCAGCACGCCCGCTGCCTTGGGGTCATATCCGACTCCGATCTCTCCTTTACCCCCTAAATACAATCTCTGGCCCGAACATGTCAGCCGCACCTCAAGAACATCACAAGAATCCACCCTTTCCTCACTGTGGACACCTTATAAACGCTCACTGTCGCCCTCATCCACTCCCGGCTCCACCCTGAATGCGGCAGCCAGGCTCATCTTCCTGTTTAGTCGCTACTCGGACGCCTCTGCCCTGTGCCGGTCACTGCACTGGCTGCCCGTTAAACACGAATCTGCCCCCCCCCCCCTCTGTGTGTATATACTGAGAAGAATCTACCTCCCCTCTATGTGTATATACTGAGAAGAATCTACCTCACCTCTATGTGTATACACTGAGGAGAATCTACCTACCCTCTATGTGTATATACTGGGGAGAATCTACCTCCCCTCTATGTGTATATACTGAGGAGAATCTACCTCCCCTCTATGTGTATATACTGAGAAGAATCTACCTCACCTCTATGTGTATATACTGAGGAGAATCTACCTCTCCTCTGTGTGTATATACTGAGGAGAATCTACCTCACCTCTATGTGTATATACTGAGGAGAATCTACCTCCCCTCTATGTGTATATACTGAGGAGAATCTACCTCACCTCTATGTGTATATACTGAGGAGAATCTACCTCACCTCTGTGTGTATATACTGAGGAGAATCTACCTCACCTCTATGTGTATATACTGAGGAGAATCTACCTCACCTCTGTGTGTATATACTGAGGAGAATCTACCTCACTTCTGTGTGTATATACTGAGGAGAATCCACCTCACCTCTATGTGTATATACTGAGGAGAATCCACCTCACCTCTATGTGTATATACTGAGGAGAATCTACCTCACTTCTGTGTGTATATACTGAGGAGAATCCACCTCACCTCTGTGTGTATATACTGAGGAGAATCCACCTCACCTCTGTGTGTATATACTGAGGAGAATCTACCTCACCTCTGTGTGTATATACTGAGGAGAATCTACCTCACCTCTATGTGTATATACTGAGGAGAATCCACCTCACCTCTGTGTGTATATACTGAGGAGAATCTACCTCACCTCTATGTGTATATACTGAGGAGAATCTACCCCACCTCTATGTATATACTGAGGAGAATCTACCTCACCTCTGTGTGTATATACTGAGGAGAATCTACCTCACCTCGATATGTATATACTGAGGAGAATCTACCTCACCTCTATGTGTATATACTGAGGAGAATCTACCTTCCCTCTATGTGTATATACTGCGGAGAATCTACCTCACCTCTATGTGTATATACTGAGGAGAATCTACTTCACCTCCCTGTGTATATACTGAGGAGAATCTGCCTCACCTCTATGTGTATATACTGAGGAGAATCTACTTCACCTCCCTGTGTATATACTGAGGAGAATCTGCCTCACCTCTATGTGTATATACTGAGGAGTATCTACCTCACCTCTATGTGTATATACTGAGGAGAATCTACCTTCTCTCTATGTGTATATATACTGAGGAGAATCTACCTCCCCTCTCTGTGTATATACTGAGGAGAATCTCCCTCACCTCTGTGTGTATATACTGAGGAGAATCTACCTCAGCTCTCTGTGTATATATTGAGGAGAATCTACTTCACCTCCCTGTGTATATACTGAAGAGAATCTACCTCACCTCTATGTGTATATACTGAGGAGAATCTACCTCACCTCTATGTGTATATACTGAGGAGAATCTACCTCCCCTCTATGTGTATATACTGAGGAGAATCTACCTCGCCTCTGTGTATATACTGAGGAGAATCTACCTCACCTCTATGTGTATATACTGAGGAGAATCTACCTCCCCTCTGTGTGTATATACTGAGGAGAATCTACATCACTTCTATGTGTATATACTGAGGAGAATCTACCTCACCTCTATGTGTATATACTGAGGAGAATATACCTCCCCTCTATGTGTATATATTGAGGAGAATCTACCTCCCCTCTGTGTGTATATACTGAGGAGAATCTACCTCCCCTCCGTGTGTATATACTGAGAAGAATATACTGAAAGGCTGTAAAGTACATAAGGAAGCGGCCACGCACTTTAGGGATGGAGCCTTTAAGGCTAAGAAGGCGCTGCAACCTCCAGTCTGGGGGTAAATGTGAATAAAAAGGGGCGTTACATTTAAGGGTATAAAGTGGGGAGAGTTGGCGGGCAGCACATTCTGCAGAGGGACATCAGTACATGCAGTCTGAGGAGAATCTAATGTTCCTCTATGTATACAGATTTTACTACTCTGTTCATCTGATGTAACCACCGCTTTATAAAATTTCCGTGCGAACAACAGATAAACACCGATACCAAATTACTTCGGGTGAAGCTTTATACATCAGCTGGTGTATATATATATAATGTGTGATGGATCTCTTATAATGGATATTATATTATGGTGTTGACCAGTGGGTGATAGTTTTTGGGTAATTGGCTGGAGGCGTTTTGGGGACAGGAGTGTCAGGCTGCACCAGCTTTCTTGTATATTAGTAGTATGATGAGTAGTTATCAGTAGCCCTGTTACACAGGATGAGTATTGCCGGATTGCTGACAGCGCGGTGGCTGGAAATAAGTTCTCTCTCCCTCCCGCCGCTCCCCATTCACTGTAAGTAGCGGTCGGTCAGTACACTGAACGATGGTCATCCGGTTGTTCAGTTTCTGCATGCTGTTACAGGGGATGGAGAAGCCGCAGCAACCAGAACAAGAATCGTGCATGTAAAAGGGCCTTAACACCAAACCACACATTATAATCCACTTAGCGTAAGGAGTCTTTGGATGAGCCTGTTCCATATATATGTATAACCCAGCGAGCGGTCATCATCTTGTCTCCCCAGGACCCGCCAGCCATGCAGCATTATGGAGTCAATGGGTATTCCCTGCATGCCATGAACTCACTAAGCGCCATGTACAACCTGCACCAACAGGCAGCACAGCAGGCGCAGCACACGCCCGACTACCGGCCCTCCGTGCACGCGCTGACCCTGGCCGAGAGGCTGGCTGGTAAGACTCTGGGAGGTGATTGGGGGTCTTTCTAGTCTGGCCGGGGTAATCAGCAGACAGAATATTGTCTAATGCCACCAGTCATTTCTTCCTGTAATTAAAGTGGCCCTATTTTATCTTCCAACGGCTGTACATTTCAAGACATCATCCTGGAAGCCCGCTATGGGTCGCAGCACCGCAAGCAGAGGAGAAGCCGCACAGCATTCACTGCCCAACAACTGGAGGCTCTGGAGAAAACCTTTCAGAAGACGCACTATCCTGATGTGGTCATGAGGGAAAGACTGGCCATGTGCACCAACCTACCGGAAGCCAGAGTACAGGTACACCGCCGTTGTCTGCAGCTAGTGGCCATTGAAGGCAGAGGGCAGGTACACCACACTCGTCTGCAGGTAGTGCCTACGGAAGCTAGATGGCAGGTAGACCCTCATTGCCTGCAGTTAGTTGCCATAGAAGCCAGAGGATAGGTAGACTCACATCATCTGCAGGAAGTGGCTATGGAAGCCAGAGGGCAGGTAGACCCCCATTGTCTGCAGTTATTGGCCACATACGGCAGGTAGTCCCACATTGTCTGCAGGTAGTGGCCACGGAATCCAGAGGGCAGGTACACCGCCATCTATATATATATATCACCTCGGTTAGTTATTTCTGTCTGAGCCCCCGACCTCCTCAGATGGTCATGTGATCTCATTCTGACCAGCTCAGATTGGCTTGCAGTTACTGTCTCAAAGTAGTCAGATTGTCAGTCTGTACGGTTAGTACATGGATCTACCACAGAAACTGCTCAGAGGGGGACACAGACACTACTGTCTCAGGTACTGATGACCGTCAGACAAGTATACTAGAGGAGGTCACAGCTCACCCTCCTGACTGCATACTTATGGGCTGTAGCTTCTATAGGTGAATTTCTAGCTCATATGAAGCATCAGACAGGAGGCTGCACTGCATAGAAGTGACTGGAGCACATAGAGGAGGCAATCAGACGAGGAGCGCAGCTGTGGGAAAATGTGTCTTCACCGGAGAGGTCCTTTTAAGTAAAGTTAATCTGAAGACAATGTGTGAGGAAAACAGAAATGTCACAAGCCATTGATAATTTAGCACTAAGTAAAGCCCCCCGGACGGAACGCCCCCCCGCCCCCCCGAACCTTTTATATCCTGTAGAATGCATTTAAGGAACTCTCCACGCCGCTGACAGCAGAACAGGGATGCACATAGAGGGGGCGATATCAGATGTTATACCCAGTTTTTTATCCGATGTTGGTCGGCTTCAGCCTCGATGACTGCAGTCACCCGGTGTTGGGTTGCCTTTGTCCTTAATAACTACAGTCCCCCTCTTTGGCCGCTTCCACCAGATCCCCATAGATGTGTGGAGGGATTTGCCTCCATCCCTGGAGGAGCTTCAGATAGTGATGGGGGATGACTGGCGTGTTGGGCGCACGGATACGGCGTTCTAGTTCATCCCACTCGATAGGATTGAGATCCGGACTTTGGGCGGCAGACGTTCTGCCCCTCTTCACTGCGTGCCGTATGACATGGCGCTCGTCATGTTGGTGGAGACACAGAGCTGTACCAGAGTATTACCACAGGGGAGGTGGTGCCACATTGTCCGGAATGTCTCTGTACCCATTGGTGGTGAGGGTGGACTTCACTATAACCAATGGCCCCAGTCCTTCCCAGCAGAAACCCCTCACATTGTATATTCCCTTCGTCTGACGGCACAGGATTTGTGGGGGTCCTGATACTTTTGTCAACATATATGTATAAGGAAGACAGAATTGTGTCCTCAGGCCAACCGGGCAGATGAGGGGGAAAACGCACAGAAGCAACCCCTAGGCACTCTGAAGATCCACATAACATGCACAATTGGCATTCCTACTAACCACAAAACATGTACGGTACTTGGCGCATAATTTGGTCAAACTATGTGGGCCCATCTGCTGCATCCAGGCGAACCTTGATGGGTTCCTAGCAGACACCTCTCTCTGGGCTAAAAGCCTCCACCTGGATGGTAGAGCTGGATACCTGGCTATATGCTATGTTACCGGTCTGTTCCAGGTGGTTCAGTCAAAGTATATAGCCAGATATCTAGCATTACAGGTGGAGGCTTTTAGCCCAGAGAGAGGTGTCTATAGACCTGGGAACCCATTCATTAGAGTTTGCCTGGATGTGGCAGATGGGGCAACATAGTTTGATCAAATTATGCAAGAGCCCTACATAGTCATATACAGACAAAATGGCTGCCCCCAGAATCATGTACAGGCAAGATGGCCACCCCCACAGTCACGTACGCCCCCATAATTATATACAGACAGGATTGTCCCCCCATGGACTTTAGAACCTAAAGCTTATGTTGCTTTTTGTCTGTGTAAAGAATTATGGGAGCTGATTAAGAGGGGTCAGAGATTAGTCCCACAGGGTGTTTGGACATGCGAAGGGAACAAAAAGGTTCCTACATGAACGGCTTTATGATGTATGTAGTGACTGTGAATCAGGAGTCTCGATGGACTGAGTCTCATTTCATTGCAGGTTTGGTTTAAGAACAGAAGAGCCAAATTTCGCAAGAAGCAGAGGAGTCTCCAGAAAGAGCAACTGCAGAAACACAAAGACTCAGAGACTGGCAGCAGTGAGGCCAAGCTTGACCCCGCCCCCGCGGAGCCAGCAGCATCCAGCCATGACTCAAAGACCTTGCACACTTCTGCCAGTGATGCCAAACTGGAGCTAAACCCAGCACTTTCTGATCAGTCTGCCAGTGAGTCTGCTGCAGAAGAGCAAACTGACAAAGAAGATGAGCCCAAAACCCCACATGAAGACCCCAAAACTGAGAAGTCTTCACCCGCAGACTCCAAAGTCCCGAACTATAAGAGAGCAAGTCCCAAAGCAG
Organism: Eleutherodactylus coqui; assembly: GCF_035609145.1. Lineage (NCBI taxonomy): Eukaryota > Metazoa > Chordata > Amphibia > Anura > Eleutherodactylidae > Eleutherodactylus > Eleutherodactylus coqui. The sequence continues at coordinate 318,636,183 of NC_089839.1, read as the reverse complement.
GTAAGTCCAAGTGAAGAGCGATACCATGCATAGCTTTGGGTTTGGAGGTGGAGAGATTATCTTAGGTCTCTGTACCTTCTTTATGTGATGAGAATATATATGGGAGGCCCTGGATGTATATACTGCATGGACCTGGTCGGAGAAACGGTTGGGGATAATCGGCACGATTCTGAAAGGGCCTCATTAGCCAACCAGACCTTCACTGCATGTATAGAACGGTGTGCGGTGGAGGGGAGTGAATATGGCCATATCCGCTATTCATTAGCCATTTTTTATATCTGGACACATTTTGCATGATAATAACTGAGGCTTTCTGTTGCAGAGTCCCCAGTGAGCAACGCGGTGACCCCGACTTCCAGCAACTGCCTCCCGCCAACCCATTCCTATTCATCCTCTCCGCTAAGCTTGTTCCGCCTTCAAGAACAGTTCCGTCAACACATGGCGGCCACCAACAACCTGGTCCACTACTCATCATTTGACATGGCCAGTCCCCCGGCTGTGCCCTACCTGGGTATGAATGTTGGCATGACACCACTCAGCACTCTCCACTGTCAATCCTACTACCAGTCCTTGTCCCATGCTCAGCAAGTCTGGTCCTCCCCCATCCTGCAGAGCCCGGGGACCCTTCCGAGTCTCAACAGCAAAACCACCAGTATTGAAAATCTGAGGCTTCGTGCAAAACAACATGCAGCTTCCTTAGGACTGGACACATTACCCAACTAGCCGCGAGGACGGCTGCCAACGAGGGCACATTGTAAGGACTGTTGGTGCCGCCCGCCACAGACACTCTGCTACTAACCATGTGAATCTCATTGTGGTGTCATTGAATGTAAGTCGGCAGAGGTCATGTGGAGCTCCGTCGGACGTCCCTTGTCATGTGAATGTATAATAAGCCCCATGGCCAGGCCGCGGTCTGCGCTGCCCATCTGCGCCACAGTTCTTGTATCTTGTATCATATGACGACTCTTCGTGCCGCTTGTAATGCATCACATTCTTTTTGTGAATATTGCGTAAACACCGCAATCTCAAATGTGTCACAAAAGTGTTGCGGTGCAGTAATGTGAAACATGTATGTCATTTTCGAACCTTGTCCACAGTCACAGCAATACTGAAAGCTGTGCGCCATTTTCATAGGATGTCCTTAAAGGAACACCAAACATGGACCTGAATAATAAAGGTTACCAGTCGAAAACTTGTCAGTCTGCAGGATTTTCAGTCTCTTGCTAATGGGGTTTTCCAGGGTTCATCTATTGAGGAGCCTCAGAAAATCCCTGCTGGTCAGCAGTTTGAAAAATCCCCTGTCAGTGTAGACAGAGCTCGAAGCAGACAGCTCTATCCATATTGCAGTGGCCTGTGCGGGTATTGCAGGTGCAGCTCCCATTGACGCAATACCAACCCAGGCTTCTACAACGCTGATACAGTCGTTTGTTTCCTGCTCTGTCTGCACTGAAAGTGGACTCAGAAAACAGCTGATTGTCGGAGGTCCCGAGTGGCAGACCTCCACCGATGGACCATTAATGACCTATCCTGAGGATAAGTCCTGGAAAATACCTTGAATTTTGACAGATCCACTGGGGGTAAAGTCATTGTCCTTGGTCTCCTGCTGCAGTGAGAGACAGTCCTGGTCTGAGGACATTGGGGGCAACAGCCAAGCTCCCGGGACATAGAGAACAATGCTTCCTAATCTCTCTGGTGTGGGATGCAACACAAGAAGAGAAGCAGTTCCTGGGAGGGAGTTCTGGTATATAAGATTATGGCACAGGGATTCCTATAATGATGGTACTATGAGAACACGACTAATAATGTGCATCAACCTGAGGGTCTCTACTACGGGCAGTAATGTAGAGGATCGTCATGCCATAAACTTTAGCATTTCGCACCTGCCAACGGTCCAGAGGGACAGTCCCAGATGTCAAGCACTGTCCCAGGAGGCATGCTAAATGTACCAATTTCAATCATATCTCTATCCCTAGCGGAGAAGCAGAAAGCCGCCAACTCCCAGCCGACCATCACGCTACTGCAGGAGTGTCCAGTGATGCCATGGCGGCACTGCAGGAACAGGATGCAGCGTGATCTCCTCCATGGGACCGCGGCTCACTGTCTATTCCGATCTTGCCTTCCATTGGACTCACTGGGCATCACCAGTATCTGTGTGGGGGCGTCTTTGCAGCGCTAAGGGGTACCGTAGCTTTACACAAAGGACAGCATTACTACTATGTCACACAAAGGTGACTGGGCAGAAGTGGAGAGCGTCAGAGGCGCCACATTAAATAGCCGTGACACAATGTGTCCATCTGTTCATTCTTTGGAAGTTGAAAGGTATGGCGTCTTTGAAGGGTTAAGTGGCAGGGAATAAAGTAAGGCTGCGGTGGCTCCTGTGACAAGACGTACAAGGAGGTTGTAGTAAATGACAAGATGCTCCCACATGTATAGAGCTGGAATAGAAAGCGATGCCCTTCACATGTTTGGCGGCGCGGCTGCGTGTGGATTGGTCCCAGGTGGCAGATTGTGCGAGAACATATGACATAGTGATGGCCTCGGGCCAGGGAGAAGGTGGAAGAGGTTAGAGGCTTGTAATGTGTTACTAAACCTCGCTGCAATCATATATCACCGGTGAAAGGAGATTTCCATAGAAGCTGGTAAGAGCCTGAAGTCCGCTGGGATATGGGGAGCGTATTGCCGGCTGTGTCCTTTCCACAATGTCCTGTACATCTTCCCATTGCGCACATCATCCACCACTGCAAAAAGGGGTGCAGAAAACAGGAATGTTGGGTACAAAAACAGAAGACCCTTCACTATCCACCCCTGAAGCTCCTGCAGCGAGGTTTAATAGAAGGAGGTAGAAAAAACCTGCAGCAATAATTGGGTTGTTTTTCAAACATCTCAGCTCAATAAATTTCTCAACTCCTCATCCGTGTCTTGGCTCCTGGTCCATCTCTCAGCTTCTCATCTGGTGCTCAGCTCCTCATCCTTGTCTCAGCTCCTCATCCTTGTCTTGGCTCACGCTCCATGTCTCAGCTACTCATCCATGTATCGGCCCCTCATCCGTATCTCGGCTCCTCATCCTTGTCCTGGCTCCAGGTCTATCTCTCAGCTTCTCATCCCTGCCTTGGCTCCTCATCCGTATCTCGGCTCCTCATCCTTGTCCCGGCTCCTGGTCTATCTCTCAGCTTCTCATCCCTGCCTTGGCTCCTCATCTGTGTCTTGGCTCCTCATCCTTGTCTTGGCTTCTGGTCCATGTCTCAGCTCCTCATCTGTTCTCTGCTCCTCATCCTTGTCTTGGCTCCTGGTCCATGTCTCGGCTCCTGGTCCATCTCTCAGCTTCTTATATGTGTCTTGGCTCCTCATCCTTGTTGCAAGTGAAAAGTCCCGCAGCACACCTTTATAATGCAAGTCATATGCAGAGGTTCCAGCAAAGGGAAATGCAAAGCCACCTGTGGGACCAAACTAATCCAGCAGTCAGCAATGTAGTAGCAGCATCAATGGTGTAGTAAAATAGTAAAATAAAATGATAAAGACTCACCTAGTCGAAACGTCACCATTTTTAGGGAGCAATAAATCTTTTTTCTATTTTACTACACCATTGATGCTGCTACTTCATTGCTGGCTCCTCATCCTTGTCTCCTCATCTGTGTCTCGGCTCCTTATTCTTGTCTCAGCTCATGGTCTGTGTCTTGGCTCCTCATCCTTGTCTTCTCATCTGTATCTCAGCTCCTCATTCTTGTCTCAGCTGCTGATTCGTATCTCGGCTCCTGGTTCCTGTCTTTGCACCTCATTCTTGTCTCTGCTAATTGGCCGTGTCTTGGCTCCTCATCCTTGTCTCCTCATCTGTGTCTCGGCTTCTCTTTCTTATCTCAGCTCCTATTCCATGTCTCAGCTCCTGGTCTGCTCTCAGCTCATCATCCTTGTCTCGACTCATCATCCTTGTCTCGGCTCCACATCCTTGTCTCGGCTCCACATCCTTGTCTCGGCTCCACATCCTTGTCTCGGCTCCACATCTTTGTCTCCTTATCTGTGCCTCGGCTCGCTCATTCTTGTCTCGGCTCCTCGTCCGTGTCTCGGCTCCTCGTCCGTGTCTCGGCTCCTCGTCCGTGTCTCGGCTCCTCGTCCGTGTCTCGGCTCCTCGTCCGTGTCTCGGCTCCTCGTCCGTGTCTCGGCTCCTTGTCCGTGTCTCGGCTTCATGACCTTGTCAATCTGTGTCTCAGCTCCTCATTCCTTGTCTTAGCTTCTGGTCCATGTCTCAGCTCCTCATCTGTTCTCGGCTCCTCATCCTTGTCTTGGCTCCTGGTCCATGTCTAGGTTCCCGGTTCATCTCTCAGCTTCTCTCACGTGTCTTGGCTCCTCATCCTTGTCTCCTCATCTGTGTCTCGGCTCCTCATTCTTCTCACAGTTCCTGGTCTGTATCTCAGCTCCTCATTCTTGTCTCAGCTGCTGGTTCGTATCTCAGCTCCTCATCCCTGTCTCTGCTCCTCATTCTTGTCTCCTCATCTGTGTCTCGGCTTCTCTTTCTTATCTTAGCTCTTATTCAATGTCTCAGCTCCTGGTCTGCTCCCAGCTCATCATCCTTGTCTTGACTCTTCATCCTTGTCTCAGCTCCACATCCTTGTCTCAGCTCTCACATCTCTCAGCTTCTCATCCATATCTTGGCTCATCATCTTTGTCTCATCATCTGTGTCTCGGCTTCTCATTCTTGTCTTGGCTCCTGGTTCTTGTCTCGGCTCCCGGTCCATCTCTTAGCTTCTCATTCATGTCTCGGCTACTGGTCTGTGTCTCGGACCCTCATCTGTGCCTCGGCTCCTCATTCTTGTATCAGCTCCTCATCCGTGTCTTGGTTCCTGTTCTATATCTTTGGCCCCCATCTGTGTCTCGGCTCCTCATGCTTGTTTCCTCATTTGTGCCTTGGCTCCTAATCCTTGTCTCAGCTCTCAGTCCACCTCTTAGCTTCTCATTCGTATCTTGGCTACTGATCTATGTCTCAGTCCGTCATTCCTGTCTCGGCTTCTCATCCTTGTCTTGGCTCCCAGTCTATCTCTCAGTTTCTCATCCGTTTCTCAGCTCTTCATCCTTGTCTCAACTCCTCGTCTGTCTCTATGCTCCTCATCCTTGTCTCAGCTCCTCGTCCGTATCTTGGCCCCTCATCCGTGTATCGGCCCCTCATCCTAGGCCCAGCTCCTGGTCCATGTCTCAGCCCCTCATCCATGTCTTGGCTCCTCATCCTAGTCTCAGCTCCCAGTCCATCTCTCAGCTTCTTATTCATGTCTTGGCTACTGGTCTGTCTCGGCTCCTCATCCTTGTCTCCTCATCTGTATCTCAGCTCCTAATTCTTGTCTCAGCTGCTGGTTCATGTCTCAGCTCCTGGTCCGTGTCTCGGCTTCTCATTTTTGTCTCAGCTAATTGTCCGTGTCTTGGCTCCTCATCCTTGTCCCCTCATCTGTGTCTCGGCTTCTCTTTCTTATCTCAGCTCCTATTCCATGTCTCAGCTCCTTGTCTGTCTCTCAGCTCATCATCCTGGTCTCGATTCCTCATCCTTGTCTTGACTCATCATCCTTGTCTTGGGTCCACATCTATCTCTCAGCTTCTAATCCATGTCTGGGCTCCTCATCTTTGTCTCCTCATCTGTGTCTCAGCTCCTCATTCTTGTCTCGGCTCCTGGTCCGTGTCTCGGCTCCTGGTCCGTGTCTCGGCTCCTGGTCCGTGTCTTGGCCCCTCATCCGTGACTAGACCCTCATCCTTGTCTCAGCTCCTCATCCGTGTCTTGGCTCCTGGTCCGTGTCTCGGCCTCCCATCCATGTCTCAGCTCCTTATCCTTGTCTTGGCTCCCAGTCCATCTCTCAGCTTCTCATTCATGTCTCGGCTACTGGTCTGTGTCTCGGACCCTCATCTGTGCCTAGGCTCCTCATTCCTGTCTCAGATCCTCATCCCAGTCTTGGTTCGAGAGCTATATCTCGGCCCCCCATCCGTGTCTCAGCTCCTCATCCTTGTATCAGCTCCTCATGCTTGTTTCCTCATTTGTGCCTTTGCTCCTCATCCTTGTCTCGGCTCCTCATCCTTGTCCCAGCTCTCTGTCCATCTCTTAGCTTCTCATCTGTGTCTCAGCTTTTCATCTGTGTCTCGGCTCCTCATCCATGTCTATGCTCCTCCTTTCCTGAACTCCTGGTCCATGGCTCAGCTCCTCATCTGTGTCTTGGCTTCTAGTCAATATCTCAGACACCTGACTTACTATAAAGCTCCATTATGGCGCCATCCTGAAAGATGAAGTACAGATAAACATGAATCCCAGCTGCAAGTCACTAGTTCCAGCCCTGCACACCCCAGTCATAAACTTGTCAAATATTCATAACTAGAGCCACAGGAGCTGCTATGGGGCCCAGAGCCTATGTGGCCACGAACATCAGAACTACTTTTTTCTTCTGTCAAAAAAACACAGAGGCATCAAGACATGAATGTTGGATCCCTCCATGTTTTCTAGTCTATAATGAACACTGTGCTTCCAGCATTTCCATGCATCCACACCTGCCAGGTGAGCTGCAATATTCTGCTTTCTTCTTCTACCTCTTTGGTTTCCTTTTTTCCTATACTATTTTGTAAAAGATGACAGATGTACCAAGATACTGATGGGGAGTTACAGACCGAGATTGACAGGAGATTCTGAGATCTACAGGGGCTCCAGAAAGTCTTCACACCCTCTCATTTTCTTACATGTTATGCTGTGGCATTGTGTCCCCCTCATTCTGCACTCAGTACCCCATGATGACAAAGAATTGGAGAAATCTTTGTACATTTTTTTAAATGAAAAACTCTCATTCTGCAGCGACATAAGTATTCACACCCCTTGGTATGTCACTTGTAGCTCTGAGGCTCCCATCTCTCTTGATCATCTCTGCAGGGGTCTCCTGATTGGAGTCACCTGGGGAAAATTCAGCTGATTGGACATAAGACCCCCCCCCCCCCCATCTATATAAGGTCTCACCCCTCACAATGCAGATCAGAGCCCCAACTAATCCATGAGGAGGACAGAACTGCCTGCAGAGCTCAGAGACAGGATTGTGTGGAGGCTCAGATCTGGAGAAGCTACAAAAACATCTCTGTTGCCCTGAAAGTTCCCAAGAGCCCAGCGGCCTCCATAATACTTACATGGAAGAACAACCAGGACTCTTCCTAGAGCCACCAAACCCCAAACTAAGGGGGAGAAGGGTCTTGTAGGAGAGGAGACCAAGAGCCCAGCGGCCCCCATAATAATTACATGGAATAACAACCAGGACTCTTCCTAGAGCCGCCGACCCCCAAACTAAGGGGAGAAGGGTCTTATAAAAAAGGAAACCAAGAGCCCAGTGGCCCCCATAATTCTTACATGGAAGAGCAACCAGGATTTTTCATTGAGCTGCCGACTCACCAAACTAAGAGGAGAAGGGTCTTGTAAGAGAGGTGACCAAGAACCCAGCAGCCTCCATAATGCTTACATGGAAGAACCACCAGGACTCTTCCTAGAGCCGCTGACTCTTAAACTAAGGGGAGAAGGGTCTTGTAAGAGAAGTGACCAAGAGCCCAGCGGCCCCCATAATACTTACACAGAAGAGAAACCAGGATTATTCCTATAGCTGCCGACCCCCAAGCTAAAGGGAGAGGGGTCTTAGAAGATAGGAGACTATGAACTCAACAGCCCCCATAAAAGTTACATGGAAGAACAACCAAGACTCTTCCTAGAGCCGCCGACCCCCAAACTAAGGGGGAGAAGGGTCTTGTAAGAGAGGTGACCAAGAGCCCAGCGGCCCCCATAATATTTACTGTCCCCGCTGTGCGGCTCACAAGCACCACACTCAGCATGGACACAGGGTGATGATTACCACTATAGTGGCTGAAAGACTATTGCACTGAAGAACAGTGCGCACCACAACTGAAGTATGTATCCCAGCTGTAAGGCCCGTGCGACACCAGAGTACAACACTCTGCATGGTGACAGGGAACATACACATGGTAGAAAATAACCAAACACCATGATATGTGGAAGGTGGCACCACTCCAGGAGCGGGGAGGCCTGGCCCTGAACTAGCAGGGAGGTGATGGGTCCCTGCCTAAAGCAGGGTCATCACCTTGATAAAGGCGGCCCCTCTGTCTTCTTTCTGGGCCCTGATAGTCCCTATAGCAGTGTTGGCAAACCTATGGCACGCATGCCAGAGGCGGCACGTAGAGCCCTCCCTGCTGGCACGCGTCGCCGTCGGCCGCTCACCACACCAGTGAATACCGGCAGGGGCTGCAGCTCCCCTGCCGGTATACACTTACTGCACTGCTAGCGGCACTGATCCTGGCGCAAACTGTGACGTCAATGTGCAGCCGGGATCCTCCTCTTCTCAGACGTCTCCTCTTAGGTTCCGCGAGAGCGGGGGGAGGAGGCGTCTGGCAACACACTGACATCACAGTGTGCACGGGGATCATCGCCGAGCAGAGGAGGGGCGGAGCTTCCACGAGGAGGAGGGAGTAAGTATGTGGGTCTCGGGGGGGGGGGGGGGTCACTATCATAGATGGGGCCGCTGTGGGGTGTCATTATCATAGTGGGGGCCGCTGTGGGGTGTCGCTATCATAGTGGGGGCTGCTGTGGGGTGTCGCTATCATAGTGGGGGCTGCTGTGGGGTGTCACTATCATAGTGGGGGCTGCTGTGGGGTGTCACTATCATAGTGGGGGCTGCTGTGGGGTGTCACTATCATAGTGGGGGCTGCTGTGGGGTGTCACTATCATAGTGGGGGCCGCGGTGGGGTGTCACTATCATAGATGGGGCCGCTGTGGGGTGTCACTATCATAGTGGGGGCCGCTGTGGGGTGTCGCTATCATAGTGGGGGCTGCTGTGGGGTGTCACTATCATAGTGGGGGCTGCTGTGGGGTGTCACTATCATAGTGGGGGCTGCTGTGGGGTGTCACTATCATAGTGGGGGCTGCTGTGGGGTCACTATTATCGCTGGGGCCACTGGGGGGGCACTTTTACCGCTGGGGTATGTTTACATGTGGCGGAAATGAGCAGGGCTGTTTCAAAATAGACAGGGTGCAGATTTTGTCTGCTTTTTGGATGTGAAAATGCTGCAGAATGTTCCACAGAAATTTCCACTGAGGACGTCCTGCAGCTTTTCCGTATTCGAAAAGCAGTTAAAATCTAATTGCTGTCTATTTTAAAGCGGCCCGGTCCTTTTTAGTAAGACAAGGGTAAAATACATGGTGATAAGCCCCGCCCCCTGACATGTTGGCACTTTGTGGTAAATAAGTGGGCTTTGGGTTGCAGTTTGGGCACTCGGTCTCTAAAAGGTTCCATCACTGCCCAATAGGAACTCCCTGGAGAGGAACTGACCCAACAAAGTGAGCAATAATAAATGAAACCAAAATACAACTTATTGTAAGCAGACAGAACTTACCTGAAAATGGAGCAATTCACCCGGCCTAGAAGAACAGCAGACTCCAGCCGATCCTGCAGTATGAAACACTGCACACGGTACACATGATACACTGCACACGGTACACATGATACACTGCACACGGTACACATGACACACTGCACACGGTACACATGACACACTGCACACGGTACACATGACACACTGCACACGGTATACATGACACACTGCACACGGTATACATGACACACTGCACACGGTATACATGACACACTGCACACGGTATACATGAAACACTGCACACGGTACACATGACACACTGCACACGGTACACATGATACACTGCACACGGTATACATGACACACTGCACACGGTATACATGACACACTGCACACGGTACACATGACACACTGCACACGGTACACATGATACACTGCACACGGTATACATGATACACTGCACACGGTATACATGACACACTGCACACGGTATACATGACACACTGCACACGGTATACATGACACACTGCACACGGTACACATGACACACTGCACACGGTACACATGACACACTGCACACGGTACACATGACACACTGCACACGGTATACATGACACACTGCACACGGTATACATGACACACTGCACACGGTACACATGACACACTGCACACGGTACACATGACACACTGCACACGGTACACATGACACACTGCACACGGTATACATGACACACTGCACACGGTACACATGACACACTGCACACGGTACACATGACACACTGCACACGGTACACATGACACACTGCACACGGTATACATGACACACTGCACACGGTATACATGACACACTGCACACGGTACACATGACACACTGCACACGGTACACATGACACACTGCACACGGTACACATGATACACTGCACACGGTACACATGACACACTGCACACGGTATACATGACACACTGCACACGGTATACATGACACACTGCACACATGACACACTGCACACGGTATACATGACACACTGCACACGGTACACATGACACACTGCACACGGTACACATGACACACAGTACACACTGCACACGGTACACATGACACACTGCACACGGTATACATGACACACTGCACACGGTACACATGACACACTGCACACGGTATACATGACACACTGCACACGGTACACATGATACACTGCACACGGTATACATGACACACTGCACACGGTATACATGACACACTGCACACGGTATACATGACACACTGCACACGGTATACATGACACACTGCACACGGTATACATGACACACTGCACACGGTATACATGATACACTGCACACGGTACACATGACACACTGCACATGGTACACATGATACACTGCACACGGTATACATGACACACTGCACACGGTATACATGACACACTGCACACGGTACACATGACACACTGCACACGGTACACATGACACACTGCACACGGTATACATGACACACTGCACACGGTATACATGACACACTGCACACGGTACACATGACACACTGCACACGGTACACATGACACACTGCACACGGTACACATGACACACTGCACACGGTATACATGACACACTGCACACGGTATACATGACACACTGCACACATGACACACTGCACACGGTATACATGACACACTGCACACGGTACACATGACACACTGCACACGGTACACATGACACACAGTACACACTGCACACGGTACACATGACACACTGCACACGGTATACATGACACACTGCACACGGTACACATGACACACTGCACACGGTATACATGACACACTGCACACGGTACACATGATACACTGCACACGGTACACATGATACACTGCACACGGTACACATGACACACTGCACACGGTACACATGACACACTGCACACGGTACACATGACACACTGCACACGGTATACATGACACACTGCACACGGTATACATGACACACTGCACACGGTATACATGACACACTGCACACGGTATACATGAAACACTGCACACGGTACACATGACACACTGCACACGGTACACATGATACACTGCACACGGTATACATGACACACTGCACACGGTATACATGACACACTGCACACGGTACACATGACACACTGCACACGGTACACATGATACACTGCACACGGTATACATGATACACTGCACACGGTATACATGACACACTGCACACGGTATACATGACACACTGCACACGGTATACATGACACACTGCACACGGTACACATGACACACTGCACACGGTACACATGACACACTGCACACGGTACACATGACACACTGCACACGGTATACATGACACACTGCACACGGTATACATGACACACTGCACACGGTACACATGACACACTGCACACGGTACACATGACACACTGCACACGGTACACATGACACACTGCACACGGTATACATGACACACTGCACACGGTACACATGACACACTGCACACGGTACACATGACACACTGCACACGGTACACATGACACACTGCACACGGTATACATGACACACTGCACACGGTATACATGACACACTGCACACGGTACACATGACACACTGCACACGGTACACATGACACACTGCACACGGTACACATGATACACTGCACACGGTACACATGACACACTGCACACGGTATACATGACACACTGCACACGGTATACATGACACACTGCACACATGACACACTGCACACGGTATACATGACACACTGCACACGGTACACATGACACACTGCACACGGTACACATGACACACAGTACACACTGCACACGGTACACATGACACACTGCACACGGTATACATGACACACTGCACACGGTACACATGACACACTGCACACGGTATACATGACACACTGCACACGGTACACATGATACACTGCACACGGTATACATGACACACTGCACACGGTATACATGACACACTGCACACGGTATACATGACACACTGCACACGGTATACATGACACACTGCACACGGTATACATGATACACTGCACACGGTACACATGACACACTGCACATGGTACACATGATACACTGCACACGGTATACATGACACACTGCACACGGTATACATGACACACTGCACACGGTACACATGACACACTGCACACGGTACACATGACACACTGCACACGGTATACATGACACACTGCACACGGTATACATGACACACTGCACACGGTACACATGACACACTGCACACGGTACACATGACACACTGCACACGGTACACATGACACACTGCACACGGTATACATGACACACTGCACACGGTATACATGACACACTGCACACATGACACACTGCACACGGTATACATGACACACTGCACACGGTACACATGACACACTGCACACGGTACACATGACACACAGTACACACTGCACACGGTACACATGACACACTGCACACGGTATACATGACACACTGCACACGGTACACATGACACACTGCACACGGTATACATGACACACTGCACACGGTACACATGATACACTGCACACGGTATACATGACACACTGCACACGGTATACATGACACACTGCACACGGTATACATGACACACTGCACACGGTATACATGATACACTGCACACGGTACACATGACACACTGCACATGGTACACATGATACACTGCACACGGTATACATGACACACTGCACACGGTATACATGACACACTGCACACGGTACACATGACACACTGCACACGGTACACATGACACACTGCACACGGTATACATGACACACTGCACACGGTATACATGACACACTGCACACGGTACACATGACACACTGCAGACTGTACACATGACACACTGCACACATGACACACTGCACACGGTATACATGACACACTGCACATGGTACACATGACACACTGCACACGGTATACATGATACACTGGGCACAGTACACACTGCACATGGTACACAGTACACACGGTACACATGACACACGGCACACAATACACATGATGCACTGCACGTTACACAGTACACATGACACACGGCAACCAGTACACATTGCACACGGTACACATGATGCACAGTACACACTGCACACGGTACACATGACACACTGCACACGGTATACATGACACACTGCACACGGTACACATGACACACTGCACACGGTATACATGACACACTGCACACGGTACACATTATACACTGCACACGGTATACATGACACACTGCACACGGTATACATGACACACTGCACACGGTATACATGACACACTGCACACGGTATACATGATACACTGCACACGGTACACATGACACACTGCACATGGTACACATGATACACTGCACACGGTATACATGACACACTGCACACGGTATACATGACACACTGCACACGGTACACATGACACACTGCACACGGTACACATGACACACTGCACACGGTATACATGACACACTGCACACGGTACACATGACACACTGCAGACTGTACACATGACACACTGCACACATGACACACTGCACACGGTATACATGACACACTGCACATGGTACACATGACACACTGCACACGGTATACATGATACACTGGGCACAGTACACACTGCACATGGTACACATGACACACGGCACACAATACACATGATGCACTGCACGTTACACAGTACACATGACACACGGCAACCAGTACACATTGCACACGGTACACATGATGCACTGCAGACGGCACACGACGCACTGCACATGTTACACAGTACACACTGCACACCGTACATGCTGCTTTTATTAGCACGGGCGCCGTCACATGAGGATCGTAGACAGATGGACCTTCCCTCCGTGCGGAGTGGACAGACGGGAGGGAAGAGACACAACTGTCCGCAGTGATCACCATGAGGCGTCCTAGACACATGATGGGGAGGGGGCGAGGGTCCGGTGCGCTCTGTCATGGGGTCTCCATGCTGCACTCAGGTCACCTCCACTCCACAATGGCGCTGACAGGATTAGCACGCTCGGCGTTTAGGTCCCTTTATTTGAGGTCTCTGATGAAAGGCTGGAAGAATCCGATCTTCTCAGGGCAGGAAAGGTCACCTCACCCCTGCGGGGGGCTTATAGAGAAATGACTGATCCCATAAACGGTCCCATCAGAGAGGACGTCACTGTTATATGCTTATTACACCCCAGTGGGGACTGTCTCCGCAATATCCACACTGCAGTACTGGTCAGTCATGTGCCTGAGCGGAAGGCCTGCCACCTACAGGCCACGAGAAAAGGGGTCTGCACAGTGACCTCAGAGCGGGCCATCATTTACCTGCTGCTCCTCAGTACCACACACGCTACACACATGTGAAGGCGGACCACTCACTTCCACATATCTGTAATACAGTCTGCTGGCCCCACTACTTGTCCCACCTACTGCCGCCATTGTAGACCTCTGGTACTGCAGCCTCCATTCCTGGCCTCTGGTAATGTGACCTCTGCTCCTGCTGCCACTTCAGGCCTCACTGCTGCCTCCATTCCTGGCCTCTGGTAATGTGACCTCTGCTCCTGCTGCCACTTCAGGCCTCACTGCAGCCTCCATTCCTGGCCCCTCGTAATGTGACCTCTGCTCCTGCTGCCACTTCAGGCCTCACTGCAGCCTCCATTCCTGGCCTCTGGTAATGTGACCTCTGCTCCTGCTGCCACTTCAGGCCTCACTGCAGCCTCCATTCCTGGCCTCTGGTAATGTGACCTCTGCTCCTGCTGCCACTGCAGGCCTCACTGCTGCCTCCACTCCTGGCCTGTGGAACTGCAGCCTCCATTCCTGGCCTCTTGTAATGTGACCTCTGCTCCTGCTGCCACTTCAGGCCTCACTGCAGCCTCCATTCCTGGCCTCTGGTAATGTGACCTCTGCTCCTGCTGCCACTTCAGGCCTCACTGCAGCCTCCATTCCTGGCCTCTGGTAATGTGACCTCTGCTCTTGCTGCCACTGCAAGACTCACTGCAGCCTCCATTCCTGGCCTCTGGTAATGTGACCTCTGCTCTTGCTGCCACTGCAAGACTCACTGCTGCCTCCACTCCTGGCCTCTGGTAATGTGACCTCTGCTCCTGCTGCCACTGCAGGCCTCACTGCTGCCTCCACTCCTGGCCTGTGGAACTGCAGCCTCCACTCCTGGCCTCTGGTAATGTGACCTCTGCTCCTGCTGCCACTTCAGGCCTCACTGCAGCCTCCATTCCTGGCCTCTGGTAATGTGACCTCTGCTCCTGCTGCCACTTCAGGCCTCACTGCTGCCTCCACTCCTGGCCTGTGGAACTGCAGCCTCCATTCCTGGCCTCTGGTAATGTGACCTCTGCTCCTGCTGCCACTTCAGGCCTCACTGCTGCCTCCACTCCTGGCCTCTGGTAATGTGACCTCTGCTCCTGCTGCCACTTCAGGCCTCACTGCTGCCTCCACTCCTGGCCTCTGGTAATGTGACCTCTGCTCCTGCTGCCACTTCAGGCCTCACTGCTGCCTCCACTCCTGGCCTCTGGTAATCTGACCTCTGCTCCTGCTGCCACTTCAGGCCTCACTGCTGCCTCCACTCCTGGCCTGTGGAACTGCAGCCTCCATTCCTGGCCTCTGGTAATGTGACCTCTGCTCCTGCTGCCACTTCAGGCCTCACTGCTGCCTCCACTCCTGGCCTCTGGTAATGTGACCTCTGCTCCTGCTGCCACTTCAGGCCTCACTGCTGCCTCCACTCCTGGCCTCTGGTAATGTGACCTCTGCTCCTGCTGCCACTTCAGGCCTCACTGCTGCCTCCACTCCTGGCCTCTGGTAATCTGACCTCTGCTCCTGCTGCCACTTCAGGCCTCACTGCTGCCTCCATTCCTGGCCTCTGGTAATGTGACCTCTGCTCCTGCTGCCACTTCAGGCCTCACGGCTGCCTCCACTCCTGGCCTGTGGAACTGCAGCCTCCATTCCTGGCCTCTGGTAATGTGACCTCTGCTCCTGCTGCCACTTCAGGCCTCACTGCTGCCTCCACTCCTGGCCTCTGGTAATGTGACCTCTGCTCCTGCTGCCACTGCAAGACTCACTGCAGCCTCCATTCCTGGCCTCTGGTAATGTGACCTCTGCTCCTGCTGCCACTGCAGGCCTCACTGCTGCCTCCACTCCTGGCCTGTGGAACTGCAGCCTCCACTCCTGGCCTCTGGTAATGTGACCTCTGCTCCTGCTGCCACTTCAGGCCTCACTGCAGCCTCCATTCCTGGCCTCTGGTAATGTGACCTCTGCTCCTGCTGCCTCCATTCCTGGCCTGTGGAACTGCAGCCTCCATTCCTGGCCTCTGGTAATGTGACCTCTGCTCCTGCTGCCACTTCAGGCCTCACTGCAGCCTCCATTCCTGGCCTCTGGTAATGTGACCTCTGCTCCTGCTGCCACTTCAGGCCTCACTGCTGCCTCCACTCCTGGCCTGTGGAACTGTAGCCTCCATTCCTGGCCTCTTGTAATGTGACCTCTGCTCCTGCTGCCACTTCAGGCCTCATTGCAGCCTCCATTCCTGGCCTCTGGTTATGTGACCTCTGCTCCTGCTGCCACTTCAGGCCTCACTGCTGCCTCCACTCCTGGCCTGTGGAACTGTAGCCTCCATTCCTGGCCTCTAGTAATGTGACCTCTGCTCCTGCTGCCACTGCAGGCCTCACTGCTGCCTCCACTCCTGGCCTGTGGAACTGCAGCCTCCACTCCTGGCCTCTGGTAATGTGACCTCTGCTCCTGCTGCCACTTCAGGCCTCACTGCAGCCTCCATTCCTGGCCTCTGGTAATGTGACCTCTGCTCTTGCTGCCACTTCAGGCCTCACTGCTGCCTCCACTCCTGGCCTCTGGTAATGAGACATCTGCTCTTGCTGCCACTGCAAGACTCACTGCAGCCTCCATTCCTGGCCTCTGTTAATGTGACCTCTGCTCCTGCTGCCACTGCAGGCCTCACTGCTGCCTCCACTCCTGGCCTGTGGAACTGCAGCCTCCACTCCTGGCCTCTGGTAATGTGACCTCTGCTCCTGCTGCCACTTCAGGCCTCACTGCAGCCTCCATTCCTGGCCCCTGGTAATGTGACCTCTGCTCCTGCTGCAACTTCAGGCCTCACTGCAGCCTCCATTCCTGGCCTCTGGTAATGTGACCTCTGCTCCTGCTGCCACTTCAGGCCTCACTGCTGCCTCCACTCCTGGCCTCTGGTAATGTGACCTCTGCTCCTGTTGCCACTTCAGGCCTCACTGCAGGCTCCATTCCTGGCCTCTGGTAATGTGACCTCTGCTCCTGTTGCCACTTCAGGCCTCACTGCTGCCTCCATTCCTGGCCTCTGGTAATGTGACCTCTGCTCCTGTTGTTACTTCAGGCCTCACTGCTGCCTCCATTCCTGGCCTCTGGTAATGTGACCTCTGCTCCTGTTGCCACTTCAGGCCTCACTGCAGCCTCCATTCCTGGCCTCTGGTAATGTGACCTCTGCTCCTGTTTCCACTTCAGGCCTCACTGCAGGCTCCATTCCTGGCCTCTGGTAATGTGACCTCTGCTCCTGTTGCCACTTCAGGCCTCACTGCTGCCTCCATTCCTGGCCTCTGGTAATGTGACCTCTGCTCCTGTTGCCACTTCAGGCCTCACTGCAGCCTCCATTCCTGGCCTCTGGTAATGTGACCTCTGCTCCTGTTGCCACTTCAGGCTTCACTGCAGCCTCCATTCCTGGCCTCTGGTAATGTGACCTCTGCTCCTGTTGCCACTTCAGGCCTCACTGCAGCCTCCGTTCCTGGCCTCTGGTAATGTGACCTCTGCTCCTGCTGCCACTTCAGGCCTCACTGCAGCCTCCTTTCCTGGCCTCTGGTAATGTGACCTCTGCTCCTGTTGCCACTTCAGGCCTCACTGCAGCCTCCATTCCTGGCCTCTGGTAATGTGACCTCTGCTCCTGTTGCCACTTCAGGCCTCACTGCTGCCTCCATTCCTGGCCTCTGGTAATGTGACCTCTGTTCCTGCTGCCACTTCAGGCCTCACTGCTGCCTCCACTCCTGGCCTCTGGTAATGTGACCTCTGCTCCTGCTGCCACTGCAAGACTCACTGCAGCCTCCATTCCTGGCCTCTGGTAATGTGACCTCTGCTCCTGCTGCCACTGCAGGCCTCACTGCTGCCTCCATTCCTGGCCTCTGGTAATGTGACCTCTGCTCCTGCTGCCACTTCAGGCCTCACTGCAGCCTCCATTCCTGGCCTCTTGTAATGTGACCTCTGCTCCTGCTGCCACTTCAGGCCTCACTGCAGCCTCCATTCCTGGCCTCTGGTAATGTGACCTCTGCTCCTGCTGCCACTTCAGGCCTCACTGCTGCCTCCATTGCTGGCCTCTGGTAATGTGACCTCTGCTGCTGCTGCCACTTCAGGCCTCACTGCAGCCTCCATTCCTGGCCCCTGGTAATGTGACCTCTGCTCCTGCTGCCACTTCAGGCCTCACTGCTGCCTCCATTCCTGGCCCCTGGTAATGTGACCTCTGCTCCTGCTGCCACTTCAGGCCTCACTGCTGCCTCCATTCCTGGCCTCTGGTAATGTGACCTCTGCTCCTGTTTCCACTTCAGGCCTCACTGAAGGCTCCATTCCTGGCCTCTGATAATGTGACCTCTGCTCCTGTTGCCACTTCAGGCCTCACTGCAGCCTCCATTCCTGGCCTCTGGTAATGTGACCTCTGCTCCTGCTGCCACTTCAGGCCTCACTGCTGCCTCCACTCCTGGCCTGTGGAACTGCAGCCTCCATTCCTGGCCTCTGGTAATGTGACCTCTGCTCCTGCTGCCACTTCAGGCCTCACTGCTGCCTCCACTCCTGGCCTCTGGTAATGTGACCTCTGCTCCTGCTGCCACTTCAGGCCTCACTGCTGCCTCCACTCCTGGCCAGTGGAACTGCAGCCTCCATTCCTGGCCTCTGGTAATGTGACCTCTGCTCCTGCTGCCACTTCAGGCCTCACTGCAGCCTCCATTCCTGGCCTCTGGTAATGTGACCTCTGCTCCTGCTGCCACTTCAGGCCTCACTGCAGGCTCCATTCCTGGCCTCTGGTAATGTGACCTCTGCTCCTGCTGCCACTGCAGGCCTCACTGCTGCCTCCACTCCTGGCCTTTGGAACTGCAACCTCCATTCCTGGCCTCTGGTAATGTGACCTCTGCTCCTGCTGCCACTTCAGGCCTCACTGCAGCCTCCATTCCTGGCCTCTGGTAATGTAACCTCTGCTCATGCTGCCACTTCAGGCCTCACTGCAGCCTCCATTCCTGGCCTCTGGTAATGTGACCTCTGCTCTTGCTGCCACTGCAAGACTCACTGCAGCCTCCATTCCTGGCCTCTGGTAATGTGACCTCTGCTCTTGCTGCCACTGCAAGACTCACTGCTGCCTCCACTCCTGGCCTCTGGTAATGTGACCTCTGCTCCTGCTGCCACTGCAGGCCTCACTGCTGCCTCCACTCCTGGCCTGTGGAACTGCAGCCTCCACTCCTGGCCTCTGGTAATGTGACCTCTGCTCCTGCTGCCACTTCAGGCCTCACTGCAGCCTCCATTCCTGGCCTCTGGTAATGTGACCTCTGCTCCTGCTGCCACTTCAGGCCTCACTGCTGCCTCCACTCCTGGCCTGTGGAACTGCAGCCTCCATTCCTGGCCTCTGGTAATGTGACCTCTGCTCCTGCTGCCACTTCAGGCCTCACTGCTGCCTCCACTCCTGGCCTCTGGTAATGTGACCTCTGCTCCTGCTGCCACTTCAGGCCTCACTGCTGCCTCCACTCCTGGCCTCTGGTAATGTGACCTCTGCTCCTGCTGCCACTTCAGGCCTCACTGCTGCCTCCATTCCTGGCCTCTGGTAATGTGACCTCTGCTCCTGCTGCCACTTCAGGCCTCACTGCTGCCTCCACTCCTGGCCTGTGGAACTGCAGCCTCCATTCCTGGCCTCTGGTAATGTGACCTCTGCTCCTGCTGCCACTTCAGGCCTCACTGCTGCCTCCACTCCTGGCCTCTGGTAATGTGACCTCTGCTCCTGCTGCCACTGCAAGACTCACTGCAGCCTCCATTCCTGGCCTCTTTTAATGTGACCTCTGCTCCTGCTGCCACTGCAGGCCTCACTGCTGCCTCCACTCCTGGCCTGTGGAACTGCAACCTCCACTCCTGGCCTCTGGTAATGTGACCTCTGCTCCTGCTGCCACTTCAGGCCTCACTGCAGCCTCCATTCCTGGCCTCTGGTAATGTGACCTCTGCTCCTGCTGCCTCCATTCCTGGCCTGTGGAACTGCAGCCTCCATTCCTGGCCTCTGGTAATGTGACCTCTGCTCCTGCTGCCACTTCAGGCCTCACTGCTGCCTCCACTCCTGGCCTGTGGAACTGTAGCCTCCATTCCTGGCCTCTTGTAATGTGACCTCTGCTCTTGCTGCCACTTCAGGCCTCATTGCAGCCTCCATTCCTGGCCTCTGGTTATGTGACCTCTGCTCCTGCTGCCACTTCAGGCCTCACTGCTGCCTCCACTCCTGGCCTGTGGAACTGTAGCCTCCATTCCTGGCCTCTGGTAATGTGACCTCTGCTCCTGCTGCCACTGCAGGCCTCACTGCTGCCTCCACTCCTGGCCTGTGGAACTGCAGCCTCCACTCCTGGCCTCTGGTAATGTGACCTCTGCTCCTGCTGCCACTTCAGGCCTCACTGCAGCCTCCATTCCTGGCCTCTGGTAATGTGACCTCTGCTCTTGCTGCCACTTCAGGCCTCACTGCTGCCTCCACTCCTGGCCTCTGGTAATGTGACCTCTGCTCTTGCTGCCACTGCAAGACTCACTGCAGCCTCCATTCCTGGCCTCTGTTAATGTGACCTCTGCTCCTGCTGCCACTGCAGGCCTCACTGCTGCCTCTGCAGGCCTCACTGCTGCCTCCACTCCTGGCCTGTGGAACTGCAGCCTCCACTCCTGGCCTCTGGTAATGTGACCTCTGCTCCTGCTGCCACTTCAGGCCTCACTGCAGCCTCCATTCCTGGCCCCTGGTAATGTGACCTCTGCTCCTGCTGCCACTTCAGGCCTCACTGCAGCCTCCATTCCTGGCCTCTGGTAATGTGACCTCTGCTCCTGCTGCCACTTCAGGCCTCACTGCAGCCTCCGTTCCTGGCCCCTGGTAATGTGACCTCTGCTCCTGTTGCCACTTCAGGCCTCACTGCAGCCTCCATTCCTGGCCTCTGGTAATGTGACCTCTGCTCCTGTTGCCACTTCAGGCCTCACTGCTGCCTCCACTCCTGGCCTCTGGTAATGTGACCTCTGCTCCTGTTGCCACTTCAGGCCTCACTGCAGGCTCCATTCCTGGCCTCTGGTAATGTGACCTCTGCTCCTGTTGCCACTTCAGGCCTCACTGCAGGCTCCATTCCTGGCCTCTGGTATTGTGACCTCTGCTCCTGTTGCCACTTCAGGCCTCACTGCTGCCTCCATTCCTGGCCTCTGGTAATGTGACCTCTGCTCCTGTTGCCACTTCAGGCCTCACTGCAGCCTCCATTCCTGGCCTCTGGTAATGTGACCTCTGCTCCTGTTTCCACTTCAGGCCTCACTGCAGCCTCCATTCCTGGCCTCTGGTAATGTGACCTCTGCTCCTGTTTCCACTTCAGGCTTCACTGCTGCCTCCATTCCTGGCCTCTGGTAATGTGACCTCTGCTCCTGTTGCCACTTCAGGCCTCACTGCAGCCTCCATTCCTGGCCTCTGGTAATGTGACCTCTGCTCCTGTTGCCACTTCAGGCCTCACTGCTGCCTCCATTCCTGGCCTCTGGTAATGTGACCTCTGTTCCTGCTGCCACTTCAGGCCTCACTGCTGCCTCCATTCCTGGCCCCTCGTAATATGACCTCTGCTCCTGCTGCCACTTCAGGCCTCACTGCAGCCTCCATTCCTGGCCTCTCGTAATGTGACCTCTGCTCCTGCTGCCACTTCAGGCCTCACTGCAGCCTCCATTCCTGGCCCCTCGTAATGTGACCTCTGCTCCTGCTGCCACTTCAGGCCTCACTGCAGCCTCCATTCCTGGCCTCTCGTAATGTGACCTCTGCTCCTGCTGCCACTTCAGGCCTCACTGCAGCCTCCATTCCTGGCCCCTCGTAATGTGACCTCTGCTCCTGCTGCCACTTCAGGCCTCACTGCTGCCTCCACTCCTGGCCTGTGGAACTGCAGCCTCCACTCCTGGCCTCTGGTAATGTGACCTCTGCTCCTGCTGCCACTTCAGGCCTCACTGCAGCCTCCATTCCTGGCCTCTTGTAATGTGACCTCTGCTCCTGCTGCCACTTCAGGCCTCACTGCAGCCTCCATTCCTGGCCTCTGGTAATGTGACCTCTGCTCCTGCTGCCACTTCAGGCCTCACTGCAGCCTCCATTCCTGGCCTCTTGTAATGTGACCTCTGCTCCTGCTGCCACTTCAGGCCTCACTGCAGCCTCCATTCCTGGCCTCTGGTAATGTGACCTCTGCTCCTGCTGCCACTGCAGGCCTCACTGCAGCCTCCATTCCTGGCCTCTGGTAATGTGACCTCTGCTCCTGCTGCCACTTCAGGCCTCACTGCAGCCTCCATTCCTGGCCCCTGGTAATGTGACCTCTGCTCCTGCTGCCACTTCAGGCCTCACTGCTGCCTCCACTCCTGGCCTCTGGTAATGTGACCTCTGCTCCTGCTGCCACTTCAGGCCTCACTGCAGCCTCCATTCCTGGCCCCTGGTAATGTGACCTCTGCTCCTGCTGCCACTTCAGGCCTCACTGCAGCCTCCATTCCTGGCCTCTGGTAATGTGACCTCTGCTCCTGCTGCCACTCCTGGCCTCTGGTAATGTGACCTCTGCTCCTGCTGCCACCACTGCCAGTTCGACTCCAGTTCCAAGTAATTTTCTCCACCATAAGTCGGTCCAATGACATAAGCTTCTGTCCCCGTGACCACAGAGTCTTGTCTCCTCACTGAACCTGGAACAGCTCCTAATCCAGGTAAGTAGATGACAGCAGGGATGCTGAGAACAGATAAATGATCACACCTGAAGATGTTAGGCAATATGCTCACAAGGAGTCTGTGGGGACTGTGCATAATGGGTGGTGTGCCTTCGGTGAGAGGAGCCTCTGTGGTATTCCCTATCGACGCCTGGAGACTGTCAGCCAATGGAGGGTTACCAGAGAGGACTAGCTGCTGCTGGAGCCGTTGCAGGCGCCTCGGGAGAGAGTTGGACCAGAGACCGTGACCACATGCAACAGCTGTGAGGCCAAACTTCTCAGGACTGTGACTGGGGCTGCGTTAGATGTCGGATCTAGGAAGGGAGGACTCCGGAACAGGCAGTAGAGGGAACCTCCTCCGTTTAATATACAGTGAGAGGTTGGTGTGAAGCTACTAACCATTGTATGAATAGGAATGTTCAAGTCTTCTGCATCACTAGAAGGGTCTAGAAACCTTTAAGTGTATAGCGCCACCTGGAGTGTATCACAACCTCCAAGTGTATAGCGCCACCTGGAGTGTATCACAACCTCTAAGTGTATAGTAACCTCAAAGCGTATAGCGCCACCTGGAGTGTATCGCAACCTTCAAGCTAGTGTGCCTTGTATTCAAGAGTTGTTGTACCACTAACATGTAACGGCAATAGCGTCTGCTGCTTCATCAATTCAGTTTACTACCTTCACCACTACCGTACAGACTATGTGATGTCATCCTCTGCAGTGATGTCACCGGTGGCCTGGGCTCGCCCTCAGTGAGGCATCAGGTGAGAACAGGCCTCCCGCCGCCTCCTCTTCGCAGACACAGAGGCCTCTGTTAGTCATCGCCTGCTTTCTGACCTCTCCGGCTTTGTCTCAGTTTTCATGTTAAAATCTAAATTCCTTTTGTGCTGTCAGTAACTCTGCAGATTGTTATCATCTCAAGCCGAAGGAACATCCGCACCACGCGGGGAACAAAGGCGCAGATCGGAGGCGGCAAATAACCGCTTCAAACTTCTGCTAATTGATCTCCGTCACTACCTCCCAGACAGAAGTGGCACTAATCCCTTCAGGTGTCAGCGGCGGGCGGGTCTGGCCGGGGGCCATGATTACACACGATTATATTCTCACCAGCAGCATTCTTCTTGAGCATCCGTACCACAGCCATGTAAAATATGTGAACCCCAGCAGTCCTGAACACGTGATTCAATCTACGTTAGCTGGGAGTCAGAAGGATCTCAGCTCTAGGTGTCCTTTCTGGAAAGCCCTTCTGTAGCCTCAGATGTTCGTCCTGCATGAGAGCTGCAGAATCCAACCGCAAGGCACTCGGAGCTCCCAGAGGGGGGCAGCTGTAAACTACCTATATAATACTGCCATATAGCATACCCACATGATACTACCATACAGTACCCACATACCTCCATATGCTACCTGTATAATACAGTCATAGAATTGTAGAGTTGGACAGGACCTCCGGGGTCACCGGGTCCTCCAAGGTCACCGGGTCCAACATTCCCAGATCCTTTACCCGTTCCTCATAGGACATGATTTGCAGACCGCTCACCATCTTGGTGACTCTTCTCTGAACTTGCTCCAGTTTGTCTATGTCTTGTATAAAGTGGGGTGCCCAGAACTGGACCCAGTATTCCAGATGAGGTCTGACTAAGGCAGAGTAGAGGGGATAATGACCTCACGTGATCTAGACTCTATGCTTCTCTTCATACATCCCAGAATTGTGTTTGCCTTTTTGGCTGCTGCATCACATTGTTGACGCATGTTCAGTCTATGATCTATTAGTACACCCAAGTCTTTTTCACATGTGCTGCTGCTTAGCCCAATTCCTCCCATTCTGTATGCGCTTTCTTCATTTTTCTTGCCCAGATGAAGGACTTTGCATTTCTCCTTGGTAGATACCATTCTGTTAGTCGCCGACCATTGTGCAAGCTTTTCTAGCGAGCAGGAGTTGTCGGGGAATAACTGAAGTGCGCACCTGTCTCTCTTTCTCTTCCTCTGTACTGTGGATGGCTGCAGCCAGATGCCGTCGGACATGCGCAGTACAGATTTTTTTTTCAAATGTTTACTTTTCCCACGTGGTCGCTAGGCAAAGATGCGGAATCCGCGACCTGTCCGCAATGTTAATTGCAGACAGGCGACGGGTCGGATGGCTTCCACTGGCTTCAAATCTGCGCAAAAATAGGACATGCTGCGATTTTTCCTCCGCTCGCTGAAACTACAATGCTGTGGAAGTTATTTGCTGCAGATTCCGCATCTGGCCATGTGCAGGCGGCCTTAGCTTTCTGCAAACTGCCTTATAATAATAATCTTTATTTCTATAGCACCAACATATTGCGCAGCGCATACAAGACGGGGGACACATACCAATTCCCCCTCGTTACATGCAGTAATCAGCTGAGGGAGACAGTTGAGCTGAGGGGCTCCAAGGAGCTTACAGACTACAGATAATGGGGGGATACAGAAGGTAAAGGGCTGGAGATGTGCCCGGTATGGCGGGGTGGAGATGTGCCCGGTATGGCGGGGTGGAGATGTGCCCGGTATGGCGGGGTGGAGATGTGCCCGGTATGGCGGGGTGGAGATGTGCCCGGTATGGCGGGGTGGAGATGTGCCCAGTATGGCGGGGTGGAGATGTGCCCAGTATGGCGGGGTGGAGATGTGCACGGTATGGCAGGGTGGAGATGTGCCCAGTATGGCGGGGTGGAGATGTGCCCGGTATGGCGGGGTGGAGATGTGCCCAGTATGGCGGGGTGGAGATGTGCCCGGTATGGTGGGGTGGAGATGTGCCCGGTATGGCGGGGTGGAGATGTGCCCGGTATGGCGGGGTGGAGATGTGCGATGCTATGCACAGACAATGGTCAGGCCGTATAGTGGCTGCATCAGTATGACTGCAGGGGGCGGTTGATGGCGGCTGGCAGGGATTGCAGTCAGTAGGTCAGGGAGCATGTTATTAGGGGGGTACCAAGAGGGGTTTAGTATAGGGGATATGGTATGCCTCCCTGAAGAAGTGTGTTTTTAGAGCACGCCTGAAGCCTTGTGTCGGGGATTGCCTGGATATTTCTTGGTAGTGCGTTCCAGAGGACTAGTGCTGCTCTGGAGAAGTCTTGGAGGCAGGAATGAGATGTTTGCGTTAAAGAGGTGCTCAGTCTGGTTTTGTTAGCGGAGCAGAGGGCACGCGGTGCTGTGGATGAGGGATACAATGTAGTGGGGCGCGGTGCTGTGGATGAGGGATACAATGTAGTGGGGCGCGGTGCTGTGGCTGAGGGATACAATGTAGGGCGGCGCGGTGCTGTGGATGAGGGATACAATGTAGGGCGGCGCGGTGGATGAGGATACAATGTACGGTGGTGCGGTGGATGAGGGATACAATGTAGGGCGGCGCTGTGGATGAGGGATACAATGTAGCGCGGTGCTGTGGATGAGGATACAATGTACGGTGGTGCGGTGGATGAGGGATACAATGTAGGGCGGCGCTATGGATGAGGATACAATGTACAGCGGTGCGGTGGATGAGGGATACAATGTAGGGTGGTGCTGTGGATGAGGGATACAATGTAGGGTGACGCTGTGCTGTGGAAGAGGGATACAATGTAGGGTGGCGCGGTGCTGTGGATGAGGGATATAATGTAGGGTGGCGCGGTGCTGTGGATGAGGGATATAATGTAGGGTGGCGCGGTGCTGTGGAATGTAGGGTGCCTTGGTGCTGTGGATGAGGGATACAATGTAGGGTGGCGCTGTGGATGAGGGATACAATGTAGGGCGGTGCTGTGGATGAGGGATACAATGTAGGGCGGCGCTGTGGATGAGGGATACAATGTAGGGCGGCGCTGTGGATGAGGATACAATGTACGGTGGTGCGGTGGATGAGGGATACAATGTAGGGCGGCGCAGTGCTGTAGATGAGGGATACATTGCAGGGTGGCACAGTGCTGTGGATGAGGGACACAATGTAGGGTGACGCTGTGCTGTGGAAGAGGGATACAATGTAGGGTGGCGCGGTGCTGTGGATGAGGGATATAATGTAGGGTGGCGCGGTGCTGTGGATGAGGGATATAATGTAGGGTGCCTTGGTGCTGTGGATGAGGGATATAATGTAGGGTGCCTTGGTGCTGTGGATGAGGGATACAATGTAGGGCGGCACGGTGCTGTGGATGAGGGATACAATGTAGGTCGGCACGGTGCCCTTGGATGAGGATACAATGTAGGTCGGCACGGTGCTGTGGATGAGGGATACAATGTAGGGTGGCACTGTGGATGAGGGATACAATGTAGGGCAGCGCAGTGCTGTGGATGAGGGATACAATGTAGGGCGGCTTGGCGCTGTGGATGAGGATACAATGTACGGCGGTGCGGTGGATGAGGGATACAATGTAGGGCGGCGCTGTGGATGAGGATACAATGTACGGCGGTGCGGTGGATGAGGGATACAATGTAGGGCGGCGCTGTGGATGAGGATACAATGTACGGCGGCATTGTGGATGAGGATACAATGTACGGCGGCGCTGTGGATGAGGATACAATGTACGGCGGCGCTGTGGATGAGGATACAATGTACGGCGGTGCGGTGAATGAGGGATACAATGTAGGTTGGCACGGTGCTGTGGATGAGGGATACAATGTAGGGCGACGCGGTGCTGTGGATGAGGGATACAATGTAGGGTGGCGTGGTGCTGTGGATGAGGGATACAATGTAGGGCGGCGCGGTGCTGTGGATGAGGGATACAATGTAGGGCGGCGCGGTGCTGTGGATGAGGGATACAATGTAGGGCGGCGCGGTGCTGTGGATGAGGGATACAATGTAGGGCAGCGCTGTGGATGAGGGATACAATGTAGGGCGGCGCTGTGGATGAGGGATACAATGTAGGGCGGCGCTGTGGATGAGGGATACAATGTAGGGCGGCTCGGTGCTGTGGATGGTTTGTCCAATAGTGGCTGTGTAGATGGTGAAGAGAAGGGGGCCGAGGACTGAGCCCTGGGGAACCCCAACAGCGAGGGTAAGAGGAGAAGAGGGGGCCGAGGACTCAGCCCTGGGGGACCCCAACAGCAAGGAAAAGAGGAGAGGAGGGGGCTGAGGACCGATCCTGAGGGACCCCAACAGCAAGGGGAAAAGAAGAGGAGGTGGAGCCAGCAAAGGAGATGCTGAATGAGCGGTCAGAGAGGTAGGAGGAGAACCAGGAGAGAGCAGTGTCCTTTAGGCCGATGGAGCAAAGCATACTGAGGAGGAGTTTGTGGTCAACAGTGTGAAATGCTGTGGAGAGATCGAGGAGGATCAGTAGGGAGTAATCGCCCCTCGATTTGTCCATCAGGAGGTCATTTGACAATTTTGTAATGGCGGTATCTGTTGAGTGTTGGGGGCGGAAGCCGGACTGTAGGGGGTCAAGAAGAGAGTTTTCTGAGAGATGGCTTATAAGGCGAGAGTAAACCAATTATTCTAGTAGTTTGGAGATGAAAGGGGAATTAGAGACGGGTCGGTAGTTGGCAGCATCAGTCAATTCAAGAGTCTGTTTCTTTAGCAGCATGTTTGAAAGACGAGGGGAAAATGCCAGAGGTCAGAGAGAGATTGAATATAGTTGTGAGATGGGAGATGATAACAGGGGGAGGGACCGGAGGAGGTGCGAGGGGAGAGGGACCGGAGGAGGTGCGAGGGGAGAGGGACCGCTAGAAGTGTGAGGGGAGAGAGACCGCTAGAAGTGTGAGGGGAGAGGGAGCAGAGTAGGTGCGAGGGATCGGAGGAGGGGTGAGGGGAGAGGGAGCAGAGTAGGTGCGAGGGATCGGAGGAGGGGTGAGGGGAGAGGGATCGGTGAGGGGAGAGGGACCGGAGGAGGGGTGAGGGGAGAGGGACCGGAGGAGGGGTGAGGGGAGAGGGACCGGAGGAGGGGTGAGGGGAGAGGGACCGGAGGAAGGGTGAGGGGAGAGGGACCGGAGGAAGGGTGAGGGGAGAGGGACCGGAGGAGGGGTGAGGGGAGAGGGACCGGAGGAGGGGTGAGGGGAGAGGGACCGGAGGAGGGGTGAGGGGAGAGGGACCGGAGGAGGGGTGAGGGGAGAGGGACCGGAGGAGGGGTGAGGGGAGAGGGACCGGAGGAGGGGTGAGGGGAGAGGGACCGGAGGAGGGGTGAGGGGAGAGGGACCGGAGGAGGGGTGAGGGGAGAGGGACCGGAGGAGGGGTGAGGGGAGAGGGACCGGAGGAGTGGTGAGGGGAGAGGGACCGGAGGAGTGGTGAGGGGAGAGGGACCGGAGGAGTGGTGAGGGGAGAGGGACCGGAGGAGTGGTGAGGGGAGAGGGACCGGAGGAGGGGCAGGAGAGAGGGACCATAGGAGGTGTGAGGGTAGAGGGACTCAAAGAGAGGAGAGGGACAGGAGGAGGGGTGAGGGGAGAGGGACCAGAGAAGGTGTGAGGGGAGAGGGACCTGAGGAGGGGTGAGGGACTGGAGGAGGGGTGAGGGGAGAGGGCCCGGAGGAGGGGTGAGGGGAGAGGGCCCGGAGGAGGGGTGAGGGGAGAGGGCCCGGAGGAGGGGTGAGGGGAGAGGGAGCGGAGGAGGGGTGAGGGGAGAGGGAGCGGAGGAGGGGTGAGGGGAGAGGGAGCGGAGGAGGGGTGAGGGGAGAGGGACCTGAGGAGGGGAGAGGGCCCAGAGAAGGGGTGAGGGGAGAGGGCCCAGAGGAGGGGTGAGGGGAGAGGGCCCAGAGGAGGGTGAGGGGAGAGGGCCCAGAGGAGGGGTGAGGGGAGAGGGCCCAGAGGAGGGGTGAGGGGAGAGGGCCCAGAGGAGGGGTGAGAGGCGAGAGGGAGCGGAGGAGGGGTGAGGGGAGAGGGAGCGGAGGAGGGGTGAGGGGAGAGGGAGCAGAGGAGGGGTGAGGGGAGAGGGAGCAGAGGAGGGGTGAGGGGAGAGGGAGCAGAGGAGGGGTGAGGGGAGAGGGACGGAGGAGTGGTGAGGGGAGAGGGAGCGGAGGAGGGGTGAGGGGAGAGGGAGCAGAGGAGGGGTGAGGGGAGAGGGAGCAGAGGAGGGGTGAGGGGAGAGGGAGCAGAGGAGGGGTGAGGGGAGAGGGAGCAGAGGAGGGGTGAGGGGAGAGGGAGCAGAGGAGGGGTGAGGGGAGAGGGAGCAGAGGAGGGGTGAGGGGAGAGGGAGCAGAGGAGGGGTGAGGGGAGAGGGAGCAGAGGAGGGGTGAGGGGAGAGGGAGCGGAGAGGGGGTGAGGAAAGAGGCCTGGAGGGGGTGTGGGGTGAGGAAAGAGGGCCTGGAGGGGGGGGTGAGGAAAGAGGGCCTGGAGGGGGGGGTGAGGAAAGAGGGCCTGGAGGGGGGGGTGAGGAAAGAGGGCCTGGAGGGGGGGGGTGAGGAAAGAGGGCATGGAGGGGGGGGTGAGGAAAGAGGGCATGGAGGGGGGGGGTGAGGAAAGAGGGCCTGGAGGGGGGGGTGAGGAAAGAGGGCCTGGAGGGGGGGTGAGGAAAGAGGGCCTGGAGGGGGGGTGAGGAAAGAGGGCATGGAGGGGGGGGGTGAGGAAAGAGGCATGGAGGGGGGGGTGAGGAAGAGGGCATGGAGGGGGGGGGGTGAGGAAAGAGGGCATGGAGGGGGGGGGTGAGGAAAGAGGGCATGGAGGGGGGGTGAGGAAAGAGGGCATGGAGGGGGGGGGTGAGGAAAGAGGGCATGGAGGGGGGGTGAGGAGCTGAGGAAAGAGGGCATGGAGGGGGGGGGTGAGGAAAGAGGGCATGGAGGGGGGGGGTGAGGGAAAGAGGGCATGGAGGGGGGGGGTGAGGAAAGAGGGCATGGAGGGGGGGGTGAGGAAAGAGGCATGAGGGGGGGGGAGGATGGAGGGGGGGGTGAGGAAAGAGGGCATGGAGGGGGGGGTGAGGAAAGAGGGCATGGAGGGGGGGGTGAGGAAAGAGGGCATGGAGGGGGGGGTGAGGAAAGAGGGCATGGAGGGGGGGTGAGGAAAGAGGGCATGGAGGGGGGGGTGAGGAAAGAGGGCATGGAGGGGGGGGTGAGGAAAGAGGGCATGGAGGGGGGGTGAGGAAGAGGGCATGGAGGGGGGGGGGTGAGGAAAGAGGGCATGGAGGGGGGGGGGGTGAGGAAAGAGGGCATGGAGGGGGGGGGTGAGGAAAGAGGGCATGGAGGGGGGGGTGAGGAAAGAGGGCATGGAGGGGGGGGTGAGGAAAGAGGGCCTGGAGGGGGGGGGGTGAGGAAAGAGGGCCTGGAGGGGGGGGTGAGGAAAGAGGGCCTGGAGGGGGGGGGTGAGGAAAGAGGGCCTGGAGGGGGGGGGGGTGAGGAAAGAGGGCCTGGAGGGGGGGTGAGGAAAGAGGGCCTGGAGGGGGGGTTGAGGAAAGAGGGCCTGGAGGGGGGGTTGAGGAAAGAGGGCCTGGAGGGGGGGTTGAGGAAAGAGGGCCTGGAGGGGGGGGGGGTGAGGAAGAGGTCCTGGAGGGGGGGGTGAGGAAAGAGGTCCTGGAGGGGGGGTTAGGGGAGAGGGGCCTGGAGGGGGGGGTTAGGGGAGAGGGCCTGGAGGGGGGGGTTAGGGGAGAGGGGGGGGGGTTAGGGGAGAGGGCCTGGAGGGGGAGGTTAGGGGAGAGGGCCTGGAGGGGGAGGTTAGGGGAGAGGGCTGGAGGGGGGGTTAGGGGAGAGGGCCTGGAGGGGGGGTTAGGGGAGAGGGGCCTGGAGGGGGGGGTTAGGGGAGAGGGCCTGGAGGGGGGGTTAGGGGAGAGGGCCTGGAGGGGGGGTTAGGGGAGAGGGCCTGGAGGGGGGGGGTTAGGGAGAGGGCCTGGAGGGGGGGGGTTAGGGGAGAGGGCCTGGAGGGGGGGGTTAGGGGAGAGGGCCTGGAGGGGGGGGGGTTAGGGGAGAGGGCCTGGAGGGGGGGGGGTTAGGGGAGAGGGGCCTGGAGGGGGGGTGAGGGGAGAGGGCCGAGGGGGGGGGGGTGAGGGGAGAGGGCCCTGGAGGGGGGGTGAGGGGAGAGGGCCGAGGGGGGGGTGAGGGAGAGAGGGCCTGGAGGGGGGGGTGAGGGGAGAGGGCCTGGAGGGGGGGGGTGAGGGAGAGGGCCTGGAGGGGGGGGTTAGGGGAGAGGGCCTGGAGGGGGGGTTAGGGGAGAGGGCCTGGAGGGGGGGTTAGGGGAGAGGGCCTGGAGGGGGGGTTAGGGGAGAGGGCCTGGAGGGGGGGTTAGGGGAGAGGGCCTGGAGGGGGGGGTTAGGGGAGAGGGCCTGGAGGGGGGGGTTAGGGGAGAGGGCCTGGAGGGGGGGGTTAGGGGAGAGGGCCTGGAGGGGGGGTTAGGGAGAGGGCTGGAGGCCGAGGGGGGGTTAGGGGAGAGGGCCTGGAGGGGGGGGGTTAGGGGAGAGGGCCTGGAGGGGGGGGGGTTAGGGGAGAGGGCCTGGAGGGGGGGGGTGAGGGGAGAGGGCCTGGAGGGGGGGGGGTTAGGGGAGAGGGCCTGGAGGGGGGGGGTTAGGGGAGAGGGCCTGGAGGGGGGGGGTGAGGGGAGAGGGCCTGGAGGGGGGGGTGAGGGGAGAGAGGGCCTGGAGGGGGGGGGGGGGTGAGGGGAGAGGGCCTGGAGGGGGGGGTGAGGGGAGAGGGCCTGGAGGGGGGGGTGAGGGGAGAGGGCCTGGAGGGGGGGGTGAGGGGAGAGGGCCTGGAGGGGGGGGTGAGGGGAGAGGGCCTGGAGGGGGGGGTGAGGGGAGAGGGCTGGAGGGGGGGTTAGGGGAGAGGGCCTGGAGGGGGGTTTAGGGGAGAGGACTGGGGGGGGGGGGGTGAGGGGAGAGGGCCTGGAGGGGGGGTGAGGGGAGAGGGCCTGGAGGGGGGGTGAGGGGAGAGGGCCTGGAGGGGGGGTGAGGGGAGAGGGCCTGGAGGGGGGGTGAGGGGAGAGGGCTGGAGGGGGGGGGTGAGGAAAGAGGGCCTGGAGGGGGGGGTGAGGGGAGAGGGCCTGGAGGGGGGGGGTGAGGGGAGAGGGCCTGGAGGGGGGGGGGTGAGGGGAGAGGGCCTGGAGGGGGGGGGGGTGAGGGGAGAGGGCCTGGAGGGGGGGGGGTGAGGGGAGAGGGCCTGGAGGGGGGGGTGAGGGAGAGGGCCTGGAGGGGGGGGGTGAGGGGAGAGGGCCTGGAGGGGGGGGGGTGAGAGGGGAGAGGGCCTGGAGGGGGGGGTGAGGGGAGAGGGCCTGGAGGGGGGGAGTGAGGGGAGGGGGGCCTGGAGGGGGGGGGGGGGTGAGGGGAGGGGGCCTGGAGGGGGGGGAGGGGGCCTGGAGGGGGGGGTGAGGGGAGAGGGCCTGGAGGGGGGTGAGGGGAGAGGGCCTGGAGGGGGGGCGATGGGGGAGGGAGTGGAGGAGGGGCGAGGGGAGAGGGTCGCTAGCGAGGTGTTGGGGCGAGCAGAGGAAAGCAATCTGGAAACTTCTTCCTCTGTCGTTGGTCTGAGTACAGACAATGAACCAGGGCTGTTACTGATTAGACTAGGGTCAGGGCTAGTCTGGGATTGGGAAGTTATTTCCTGACGGATGTCGTTGATTTTCCTTTTTGAAGTAAGCAGTCAGCTCTTCGGCACTGAGATCCGTCACAGGGGGCTGTGGTTTAGGGCTGAGAAGAGTGAAAAGTATCAAGAGCTGTTTAGGGTTGTGCGATAATGAGGAGACGAGAGGTGAAGTAGATTGTTTGGGGCGGGTGGAGGCGGGGGTTGTAGGTTCTGAGCATGAATTTGTAGTGGAGGAAGTCCGCGGACGTTTGAGACTTCCTCCACAGCCGTTCAGCACTTCTCGAGCACCGCCGGATGAAGCGTGTTTAAGGTATGAGTCAGGGTTGCTGAAGTCTGCATTGGGTAATTGGTAATGGGGGGCGCCGCTTCATCCAAGGAATGTTTGAGAGCGGTGCTGTAATGTGTGGCAGCCAGGTTGGGGCAGGAGAGGAGAGAGAGGGGGACAGAGAGGACTGTATATATATATATATATATATATATATATATATATATATTATTGTACCTTAACACCACCGGAAATGGTGGCTGTAGAGCAGGGGGTAAGGCAGTTTGACAGCAGATGACGCCCCCCCGTTTCTGATTAGCTGCAGGGCTGCCTCCACTTTCTCCTGCTCACAGGTCGTGGCAATCAGCACTGGTGGCACAGAGCACTCTGCTTTTCTGCGGAGAGGGTCACGCTGATATCTGCCTTGCAGCGGCCGCAAAAGTGACTGTCCTGATGCCATCTCCCCTCCTACGGCCACTGTAATTGTCCTGGCATCAGCGTGCAGCAGCAGCGCCATTGCTGCTAACCCCGCTCAGACTGTAGCCAGCGGCATCATGGGAGCTGCACTGACAGTGTGCTAGACGCCGCACTGCCATCTCCCCGTACAAAGTCCCGTCACAGGCCCGCTGTCAGTGTCCCCGGCACACCTTTTATGCAGCCTGTCACCAGTGAGGGGCAGCTGGGACTACGGAGCGGAGTGCTGAGGGGGCGCAGCTCACAGGAGCGAGGAGCCAAACTATAACCGAACACAGCGGAGTGCTGCTGACAGACTGTGGACCCAAGCTATACCCGAGACCGCAGTCCTTACCCACTGCCAGGACCTGTGTGCCTGACGACGGGGAGCGCCTCGTTCAGCCAATCAATAAGAGGGAGCATCACCTGGCTGTCAAAGAACCTTACCCTTCACCACATCCACCATTTCCGGTGGCGTCAAGGTACAATATATATATATATATGTACAATATGTATATATTGTGATAGACATGATGATAAGTCAGTGTAAAATGTCTATCGATTTGTACTAAACTAGACGTATTATGTGTGTTTTGTGACTTCAGCCTAATGTGGAACTCTGCTGCATAAGGAAAGAGTTAAATCACAGTGTTATATGTTATTGCTTGTATTCAATACTGAGTGTTTCCCCAGTCCTTTCCCATCCCCCACACAGAAACTTCTCCATAATCCAGCTCAAAACTGAAAGTACGTAAGACAAAGACTTGCTTATACATTGGACTTGAGAGAAGGTGGGCAGGAAGGAGGGGGGATTCTATATGATCCGACAAATGAGAATTCTATATGTTACTGATGTAATCTGTTGCACGCCCATTAAAGGGCAGGTGTTATGCTTTACAATAAAAGGGGCTGTCTGGGTGTTTCTGCCCAGAGAGCCATTTTGGATATGAGACTGATAGCTTGTGTCTGATCTGGTCGATGATGTGTGCACACTATACAATTTGGAAGCTACAAAATACCCCGAAACCTGCTGGAGAAAACCAATGTCCAGCTCAGTGGCGTTCCTGGGTGCGCGGGTGGATCTGTGAGGTCAGAGCCTGGAACGTATAGAGACCGGCAGATAGCATGCGGAAGTCAGGGGCCCAAAAATCTACAGAACACGGTAAGATTGCTTTATGTAAAATCTACCGTTGTGAGCTGATTTCCAACTGCTAAACTGCCTGTATCTGATCAAGACTAGACATTCACTGAAAGGCAGGTAATAACTCTAGTTCTGTCCACCCGATTATCACCATGTTACCTGTCTAGGGGTATTTTGTATGCTGTGGCTGCTATGTCTGAGACGGTTAAAAATTGTGTATATAAGACCAAGAGATAAATTCTGTGAGGGTTAATGTGTCAGAAGGGCAAACTTGGCTGTTTAAGTCTGAGGGAGCACGCCGGAGACACTTACTCCTAGGCAACTAGTGTGAGGTTAGGAAGATTTATGATACGCATATTTACCTGTATGATTGAGCGTGTTATGTTCTCATATGTGGAAAGGTATATACGCGAGAATTATAGCCGTGGTGTGACGGCTGACGTCTCCAGAAGCTCTTGGTCATTGAAAATAATCATCAGTCTTTGTGTGTTTCAGACTAGGTTAAAGAATGTGCAGTGTTTATTATTGGGGGAGGGTTACTGATAAGAGAGTGGACTGAAGTTAAGCCACTGAAAGCATTTCCCAATTAACCCTTCTGTTCCCTTTGTCTTGTGTTTTGTAGAATTAATGTGCATTGTGATCTGAGTGGGAAAGAGAGGTTATATTGGAAGGATTTGAACAAAGCAGATTTTACAAGAGGAACACTACTGTGTCCAGAAACTTCGGATATGATAGACTTGGTAGGTAGAATAGAGTTGAGCAGATTGAGAAGGTTAGGCATAGACACAGGTTGTTTAGAGAATGGGGAGCAAAGTGAGCAAGGACAAAGGTCATAGAGCTTGTGATTTGGTTGCTGAAGGGGAGGGAGCAGAGTTTACTGAACAATGGGAAATGACAGGAAAAGTTGCAGAAAGAAATGTCAGGTTATGGACAGATAAGCAGAAATGAGTATGGTAAGATAGACTGTAGAAAGTTTTCAGAAGACGAGCAGGAAACCCAGCAGAAAGAAAGGTGTTAGGTGCTAGTTTTTGCTAGGAGGTGGTATAACGTAGGAAAGCGATTCAAGATGAGAAAGTATAGTGGGAGATGTGTATTGCTTATGAACAATGTAATGCCTTTGTGTTGACTACAGCCCCTCCCTGTAATGGCGGAGGCACTCGCAATGTTTAAAACCCCACATAGTGTGACTCTGCAGTAAATGTGCTGAGCCCTGCCCGACCCTGAAGTTACTTCCCCCCATGTGCTCACTTTCAGGGTGTGTGATGTTACTTCCGGTCCCTCCCCATCCGGGACAGGACCTGGCCCCGCCCCTTCCTCCTCCAGCGGCCATTTTGCCTCACCTGGAAGTGCTGCCGCCCCTGGCCCTGCCCCTTCCTCTGGCAGCCATCTTGCCTCACCTGGGAGATTTGTAGCCCCGCCCCTTTCTGCCTCTGGTGGCCATTTTGCTGCATTTGGGAGGCCTATATTTCCCAATGCCACTGTATCCAGTGCTAACATCATGATTGTCTGAAGTAAGGTTTTGTTTGACCAGACTTTGTTACGCTCCAAGATGTGGCCACTTTGGATGTGTGATAAGTTCAGGGAAACAAACCTTTGTGAAGATGCAGATTGGGACATAGTAGATGACTAAGCTGGTTTATAGTGCATGGAAGATTGGAGTTGATGCATGGGGGACAGAGGCCAGGAATACATGACAGGGGACGCTCTCTCATGTTCCCAGGGGCTCTGTTTCCCACTGCCCGCTTCTCCAATGGATGCTCAGACAGATGATGTTACGGAAGGCTCCTACAGATGGAATAATTTCCCTATAGTCACCCAGCAAACTTTTTCACGCAATTTGATGAAGTAATTTTACTTTTTATGTGAAGAAAGAGGGACTGAATTGCCCAGAGTAGGATGTTAATTCATCCGTATTCTTTAGTTTTTTTTATATTCTAGTGTCAGTCTACACTGAAGCTATAATTATATTCTGACAGGAGAGTGAAAGTTAAACGCTGGACATTCCCTGAAATACTATTACACTGGGTGACATAAATTTTACTTGTGTTGCGCCCCCTTGTGTTAAAAAATGCTAACTGCAACCTGAAGAAAAAAAAAATCTAAAGGATATTTTTGCTCAGACTTCGCTGCATACAATGTCACCTTGACCTACAAAGTGCTTGTTTTTGTGCCTCTTGGTTTCCTTTTTCAACTTGTACTAGTTTGAACGCAATTACTCTTTTTTCCATTGAGTATTCTGGTTCAAAAGGGGGGAGGCATAGGTGATCTGGGTCATAGATGATCTAGGTGTTGTAGATCAGCTATTGGGTTTAAAAAAAAACAAAACAAATAAATAAATAAATGGAATAAGATAACAAGATTCCGAGCCATGTGAAATAGAACATCAGCACGATTATTTAGTACTAATACAGTAAGAAACTGCAGGTATGCAAACAGTTACTGGAACCCCTTGTTAACAATGCATATTTTGAGTTTTTTGTAGATGGTACCAGGGTGAGGACTGATGACTCCACATCGGATATGCAGTGGTCACACAACAAGATGTCCTAGAAGCAGAAACTCTGCATCCGCATGTCTCAGCACAAGAAGCAGAATGGAAGGCCCTCACTGAGGCGAGTAGAGTGGTGAGAGGTAAGACGGCAACTATTTACACTGACTCCTGGTATACATCTGGCATAGCTCATGATTACAGCCCAATATGGAAGGCCAGACAGTTTTTTACCTTAGCAGGACAACCAATTGAGAATGGTGCAGCTGTACAGAGTCTCATGGAGGCCCTACTTCTACCTGACAAAGTTGAGAGTTCGCACCGATTCCTACACTGGAGAAGCGAGAGACGGCACCCTCGCCGACAGCACAGCAAAGGCAGCGGCCCTCAAGCCCTGGAAGAAAGATACTGACAGCATGAGTCAGTGGTAAAAACTTTGGACATTGACAAAATTTGGACTTTGATATGCTAAAGACTTTACAGTTACAAGCCAGCAAGGAAGGAAAGAATAAATGGACTAATATGGGAGCAGCAGAAACAGGACAGCATATGGTGAACAGTCAACAGCACTTGCCCACCACAGTTCCTGTATCCCATGATGGCCCAGCTGATGGACGGAAAGACCCACCTAGTAAAGCAGCACTGACGACGACGCTTGAAAGAGTACGGGCGACTTCTGGGCTCTCTGTAGCTGCTGCATCATTTGTCCGGTTTAGCATGATCTATGCCATAGGTGAGTCAGGGCAGAAGTAAATTTGCCACATCACACTTGCCGGGACCACTCTACCCATTTCAGGGATTGCAAATTGACTGCACTCAGCTACCACTTGTTGGGAAGTATGAATACGTGCTTGTTGTTGTTGATGTCTTTGCAGGTTGGAGGCTGACCCTGTTACCAAGGCAAACAAGTAGGTAACCCCAGAGAAGCTCATGAACGAGGTAAACTGTGAATATGGGGTACCAGAGGTGATTCAGAGTCAGACAGAGGTATAAACTTCGCAGGTGAATGTAACATGTCATGTCTGCTCTGGGTGTATCCCAGGCCTTTTACATACTGTACCATCTTTAGAGTAGTGGCAAGGTGGAGAGACTTAGTGGCACGCTAAAAGTAAGATACTTAAAAATGACGCCACTTTGGAAAGACTGTCATCTAATAGCCTTATACAGTGTTAGATATGAACCCAGGGGGGATCATACATTATCTCCCTATGAGATTGTTTGGGCTAGCCCCAAGGCTAGGTTGTTACTATCCTCAGTAGTTACAATTACAATCTGATGTGTTGACTAAGTATGTGATTTCCGTTGTTAAAGCACTAACCAAAGCCTATGCACAGGTGTTCTCTTCCAGACTCAGAGGCAGACACTGGGACACATATCTTGCAGCCTGGGGATTGGGTGTGCGTCAAGAAGTTCCCCAGGAAGCACCCTCTTGAACCCTGATTTGATGGCCCCTACCAGGTGCTTCTGACTACTGCCACAGCTGTGAAACTAGCCGAAAGACTTACATGGATCCATGCTTCATACTGTAAGAAAGCCTCAGATCCGGGAGACCAGTCTTAGTTGTGCCGAGGACGTTACTCTGGTTAAGGCTAGTGAGAGAGGAGGGTGGCAACTGGAATCCTTAGTCGGAAGAATATGAGGGTATGGTTACCTTCTAGTATAACTCGTTCAATGCTCAAGTAGCCGCATATTCCTTCGACTATTGTACTGTGGTCCCGTGTCTAGGCGCAAGATCCCACCGCAGGCCAGATTTAGCTCAGTCCAGCTGGTTATATGACTTACATACCCGGGGAATACAATATGTTTGCGCCACTGATAATGTCTGGGGAGAAGACTGCCGTTATTGGGGATTAGTGGGATGTAACACAGGAATAGACTAGTCCTATAAACCGCGAAGTGCCCTAAATAAGAAAGATAAGAGCGGGAAATCCCTAATTAGTCGTATAACCCTCCTTGAGAATAATAAGGACAGCAGGTATTGGAAGGCTGAACTTAGTATGTTGCTTGGTTTTAATGCGGTTTTTACACTAACCATGGGAGATCCAAGCCCGGGGGACGGGGGGACTTACAGTTTGGGGACATACCGGTACGGGAGAACAGATCCCTTAGGGAAGTTTAAAATAAGGGGTATGGTAGATGCACCCGAATGGAAGCCTTCACTTAGTCCCGTGCCCATAATTAACCCCCTCCGCCGTAAGATAAAGACCTTGACGAACATGATGATCATAGCCGACCCTACCTTTTGAGGACACCTTGACAGTAGCGACTGGCTACTCTGACCAGGATCTCTGGTTGGAGTTGATGAGGTACAATGCTAACAGGAGCAACAAGTCTAACTGTTGCGTGTGCGGTAGTGCCCGACTACACTTGGGGATGGTCCCCCTAAATCTCCCTGTAGATGCTGAAGAGTGGTTTATTAGTCTCTTCACGAACATTTCCGCTAATTACACTGTCCGTGAGAAATGGAAGAAGGAATACTCTATAACTACTTAAGTGTTTTGCACCGGAGAGAGTATTACTGACTACCCTGGAAACTACACCTGCCAGGCAAATGGGCAGGGTGGAGGGAGATTTTTGGGGAACTCACCAACGGGTATTGCTCCTCCGACGGTATGATAGGAGGGGAATGGATCCAGAATCAGGTCCAGGCCTTAGGAGACGTTTACTGCCTTTGTGGAGACATGAGGTAGAGGACCCGCCTGGAGGGTAATTGGACAGGGGAGTGTGCCTTAGTAAAGCCCTTATGCTCCTCCACATCCTGTCAGACAGCATTGAGGATAATGAGGTTACCCCCAATAGTTAATTTATCTCGATCCAACTCAGTCTGTGTTTTGTGGTTATCCCGTCATGTTGGTCTATCCTTGTTTTCTGCATAGGTATGGCGGTTCCTTCCAGTCTTGTCACTAGGTAGTGTAGGGTCAGG
This sequence comes from Eleutherodactylus coqui, assembly GCF_035609145.1. Lineage (NCBI taxonomy): Eukaryota > Metazoa > Chordata > Amphibia > Anura > Eleutherodactylidae > Eleutherodactylus > Eleutherodactylus coqui. The sequence goes on along the minus strand of NC_089839.1, from coordinate 318,595,185 downwards.
GTGAGGCGGCCTGGACGTGTCCACCATCCGGACTATCTCCAGGAGGGACATTGGTGTGGGTGAAGATTAGGGAGTCCCAGGCCGTGCGTACCTGTGCACACTACTAGTATTGTAACATTATACTAGAGTGAGAAGAGAGACCCCTGGTGGTAGTTTTGATCTACACGTGTACATTGACGTCATAGGACAGCCAAGGGGGGTACCTGACGAGTTTTAAACATTAGAGACCAAGTTAAAGCTAGATTCGAGTCCATTTTCCTGGTCATTATGGTAAATAAATGTTGATTTGATTAATTATGTTTTTTATAATTAGCAGTGGTTTATAAATTATACTAGAGTCACCTTATAGGGACTAGTCGACCAATAGGACCTACCTCGACTATGACTTTTCAAAATAGAATGGCCTTAGATATGACTTTAGCTAAAAAGGGGAGTGTCTGTAAGATGATAGGGGAGACTTGTTGTACCTACATCCTAGACGACACGTGACCCGCGGGTAAAGACGCAGTTGCCATTAAGAAGCTGACCGCACTAACTAAAAAGAGCTAACTTTTGGCACCAGCACTCGCCATGGATGAGCGGGTGGTAAAGGATCCTGGCACAGACGGGCGTCGCTGTTGTATGTGAACTGATGGTTATCTTTTCTGTTCTAGTCTGCTGTGTTATTCCCTGTGTCAGAGAGACCTGTGAAACTGATGCTGGAAAAGCCGCTCCCACAATGAGTTCGCTGGATGCATCCCCAGAAGGAGTGGACAAGTCCTACACCCCCTTGAAGACTCTAAAAGGAACCTTCAACGCGCTCCAGTTATAGGCTCATGCGCAGAGAACTGTGAAAATTAGATAGAGAATTAGAGGATAGACATTTTAAGGGGGGATTGTGATAGACATGATGATTAGTTAGTATAAAATGTCTATCGATTTGTACTAAAATAGACGTATTATGTGTGTTTTGTGACTTCAGCCTAATGTGGAACTCTGCTGCATAAGGAAAGAGTAAAATCACAGTGTTATGTTATTGCTTGTATTCAATACTGAGTGTTTCCCCAGTCCTTTCCCATCCCCCACACAGAAACTTCTCCATAATCCAGCTAAAAACTGAAAGTACGTAAGACAAAGACTTGCTTATACATTGGACTTGAGAGAAGGTGGGCAGGAAGGAGGGGGGATTCTATATGATCCGACAAATGAGAATTCTATATGTTACTGATGTAATCTGTTGCACGCCCATTAAAGGGCAGGTGTTATGCTTTACAATAAAAGGGGCCGTCTGGGTGTTTCTGCCCAGAGAGCCATTTTGGATATGAGACTGATAGCTTGTGTCTGATCTGGTCGATGATGTGTGCACACTATACAATTTGGAGGCTACAAAATACCCCGAAACCTGCTGGAGAAAACCAATGGCCAGCTCAATATATATACAGGAGAGGAGACCGATAGGGGACAGAGAGGACTGTAGGGACTCAGCAAAGTCCTGGGTGTGAACTGCTTGAAGGTTCCTGTATGTTCGGTAGGTAGGAGGGTCTGGGGAGATACTAGGGAGCTTGATAGAGAAGGAGGCGAGTTAGTGAAGTGTGAAGCAGAACAGAGACGGAGGAAGACCAGATCCAGAGTATAGCAGGCAGCAGAATGCCTAATACAGCTGCCAGGGACTGGAGGGCAAGGGAACAGATGGGTTAAGTGGGAGCGACTGTAGTGGGAATGGGTGGAGCTAGAAGAGGAAGTGGGAGGAGAGTGAGACAAGAAGAAGAAGGAAGAGAAGAGGACAGCAGTGAGTGGAGCCAGCATGGGAGATGGAGGAAAAGGATCTGGAAGAGAAGTCATCACTGCTGAGTTAGAGGCAAACAACTCTCCAGGCTAGCTGCAGTATAGGATGAGGAGGGTTGGCAAGCCCGAGGAGATCGAGGCTTACGAACGCCCGTCGTGTTTTTACGGTTTCAAGAAATCGGGATGTATCTTAGCATGGGAAGGGTTAATAGTTTAAAAGAGTTAAAATGTTTAAAAAGTTTGTTAATAAAGCTGTGGCCGACCCCGCGGTTACACCCAGAAGTATCAAGAGTCTTTGGCGTAAGTAAGGGAGCGAGACGGTTAGGTGACGTTCCTCCAGTATTGCCATCCCTGTGAGTGGGAGAGACCGAGGGAGGAGGTGAGCGAAAGCTGAGAGGCAGATGGGGAGTTGTGGTCATTGGTGGGGATGTTAAGGTCTCCCAGGATGAGGATTGGGAATTCGCAGGAGAGAAAGTGGGGGAGCCAAAGTGGTCCAGGAACAGGCGAGGAGCACCGGGGGGGGCGGTAGATAACTGCCACTCGCATGGACAGCGGGTAGAAAAACTGTAGCGTATGTACCTCAAATGATGGGAAAGTGAGTGAGGGTACAGGGGGATGACCTGGTAGGTACATTGTCGGGAGAGGAGAGCACCTACTCCTCCGCCATGCCTGTTTTCCGGTCTTGAGGTATGTGAGTGCAGTATCCAGAACACCATCCTGGTCCATAATTGTCATACATGTCTGTCTTATGTGGATGCACTGTGCAGAACGGTCATGTCTATTTTCTGTATGTGTGTTGCACAGCTGCAGCAGCTGAAGGGTTAACCCTTCGTATCTTTGCCTGTGAGCTCTGCTGCTGATTGTATCTATCTTGCAGAGTCATGTGGCATGGTGTGCATGAACCTATGGCCCCCGCACAGCCCTGCGGCTCACCCGCTCCCGGCATCTCCTCTCTGCGCTGTGTGCCGGCTGCCGCCCAGTCAGTGCATGCGCAGAGCGGAGCCGGCCCGTCACCCCTGACATTTCTGTGCGGACCTCTGCGAGACCCGCACACAAATAGTACATGCCGGCCGTCTGCCTTATGATTGCGTTATCTAATACAATCCCATGGCGGCGGGCACAGGCGGAAATTCTGCATGAAATCCCGGCCTATAAGTGTGAGTGGTTGGGCTCCAGAGGCAGTTCCATCTTCCTGGCTGAGGAGCGCCCATCTACCATCTGGGGGTTCGCTACCACAGAGGCACATGAGGGCACCATCAGCCCTTGTGTCGCTGAAGATGGAGGAAAGAGAAAGACTTCACCTTTAATTAAAGACTGCGAATGGGAGGGAGTGAGCCTGAGGGTTTCCCCCCAGTCCGGTAACGAGAGCCCTTGTAAGTCACTCCTCCTAGTGACTGTGTATCCCCCAAGCCAGGTCAGCGCAGAAGTCGACCAAACCTCTAAATCCAATCTGAGGTTTATTCTGCAAGTCCTATGCGGCCGTCTGAAGTCAGGATCACTGTATAGTGGTACACCGTTAACTGACACTCATGCGTATTGAAGTCTACGAGAGCGGGGTGATCATTACTGCCATTCTGTGGCCATGGACTTTCATGCCAAGTTGTCTGAATAATACTAATTTGCCTGCTGAAGTTTGTTGTACCGTGTTTAACAGTCACTGGTAAAGTTTTACCCCCCCCCCGCTCCTGGGGACCCGGGGTACTATACACTTGTCCAGTGTTTAACAGTCACTGGTAAAGTTTTACCCCCCCCTCCCCGTTCCTGGGGACCCGAGGTACTATACACTTGTCCAGTGTTTAACAGTCACTGGTAAAGTTTTACCCCCCCCTCCCCGTTCCTGGGGACCCGAGGTACTATACACTTGTCCAGTGTTTAACAGTCACTGGTAAAGTTTTACCCCCCCTCCCCGTTCCTGGGGACCCGAGGTACTATACACTTGTCCAGTGTTTATTGATTCGCCATGTATGAAAGCTGGTGGAACGGTGGCGTCACGAACTGACAACTACTACCCCCCTCATCCTGAGGACTACTGGCCCTGTCCTCTGCTGCGGTAACTCCCTCCAGGACCAGGGGTTGGTAAGTGCCACCGTGATGGGTCCCCGCACTGCACCCTCCCAGCTCCAGCCGTATGCGTGGGTAGAGAGTCATTCCTTGCAGTATCCCACGAGTGGGTCATTTCAATTTTTGGCGTCTCTCCCAGGACGTTACACGAGAACTGCAGGCCATTATAGGACAGTGCGGCAGCGGAGGCCGTGTCCGACTGCGGCAGCGGAGGCCGTGTCCGACTGCGGCAGCGGAGGCCGTGTCCGACTGCGGCAGCGGAGGCCGTGTCCGACTGCGGCAGCGGAGGCCGTGTCCGACTGCGGCAGCGGAGGCCGTGTCCGACTGCGGCAGCGGAGGCCGTGTCCGACTGCGGCAGCGGAGGCCGTGTCAGACTGCTGCAGCGGAGGCCGTGTCAGACTGCTGCAGCGGAGGCCGTGTCCGACTGCTGCAGCGGAGGCCGTGTCCGACTGCTGCAGCCACGTTTCTGTGAGAGCTAGCAGATTTAGGGATTTAGCAGTAAAATAGTCGTGGATGGTGGCGAGTTTATTACATGCTGACTGGCAGTTCCAGAGCGCACATTTAACGGAGTCAGGGGAGGCTATACATGGGCTAGCAGGTGGGCTTGAGGGGTGTCTAAAGGTCCATTTACACGGGACAACTGTCGGGCGAACTCGTCCCTGCGTGTCCGCGCTCCTGTGCTGTCACACAGGAGATAGTACCGCTGGCTCACTCACAGAGCGGCCAGCAGGGGGGTGGCCATTCCGTAGTGAACGGCCACTGTGTTATATCAATGGAGAGGGGCGGGGGAGCGAGAGGAGAGAAATTTCCTGCACTGCCCCGCCCCCTGCTGGCCGCTCCGTGTGCCAGCCAGCTCTGTTAGCTCCTGTGCAGGAGCACGGGACCAAGGAAACACAGGAACGAGTGTCAGGCATCTTTTGCCCAACAGTTGTCCCGTGTAAATGGGCCCTTAGCGAGTCAGGTAGGAGGTGATAGGAGCAGTGGAAAGTGGGCCAGGGTTTGGAGAGATATCCGAAAGCAGATAGTAGCAGCAGGATAAGAGAGGGTGAGCAGATGGTTAGGAGATTTATGAGGGCGGCTGTTATGTTTCACAGTAGCAGTAAGGGGTCTGAGGCTTAATAACAAAGTGAAGAGTGCATGTGAACTGTGAGAATTGGAGAGAGGGGCTGATGTGAATAGAATGCACTATTCACTATTGGGCTTTGAAGGTAGGTTTGAAAGACAAAAGTAAAGATGAGGATAGAGGTTACAGTAGTAGTGATGGTGGGAAAGTGCAGGGGGATCAGGCATTTTGTGCGGCCTACCTGTCGAACTGCCATGTATAGCTGCATACAGCACTTGATCCCAGTCCCAGTTCATCCGGAACACACATGCGTGCCAGTGAAGGGAATACTACTTTTAAATCCATGCAACAGCCTAGAGCTGGGAGGGGCTAGTTTAATTAGATTAATTAAGCAATTGGCCAGGGACTGGATTAGAAGTTTAAGGCCCTCCTTGCATAAACAACACCTCCACAATCAAACTGGACATAGAGGTGGAGGATGAAGCTATTAGAGGGAGTGTGAACAAAAAAGCCTATAAGAAGAACTAGACTCAATCTAAGCAGACAACATTCCAGATCTTCTTTAGATATTCCCGCTCTTTCCATTAGCTAAACATTTTTTTTCCTTTTTCTAGTCACAGACACAACATAGAACAGATGAAAGTTATTATACTTAAAGGCAATTCCAAATCCCAATATCACAGAAGAATTTGGGAGTACAAGTTTATACCCAGAATGAACCTCGGAGGGGACATCAGTGGAGGATATGAGAAATCCGGCCTGGTGACCCCCTAACACCAATTTAGAGACCATAAATCTTACAACCCATATCAGTGGAATATTTAAGTATTTACTCCTCCCTCATCCAGTTCTGGTATATAATCCACCCATGTCTCTGACTTCTCGTATGTGTCTGTATGTATAAATGGCTCTTCGGATCTATTTAAAAAAAACAGAGGAAGGACCCTGAGAGGTTCGGAAGCCGCTGTAACATCATGTATTTGTGTAGCCATTACAAGGTCTCATATCTACAGGATCACTTGGCTTCTCTTACTGAGAACAATCACACTTTTCTTCCTCTATAACATGTGTACAAGTTCTGTGTTCATCCATCCGGGTCTCTTTAAATGCTTCCCATTCTTCCTTCTTTTAGGGATTGGTAACGATTGTGCTTTGAGAATCTCATTTCGCAATATTTCCCAACCTTCTTGGACATTTCTGTCCTTAAGAACATCCAGCCATTGGATTCTTCCTCTTTCTGAGTTCAGTAAAATCTGCCTTTCTGAAATCCAACCTTGAGGTCTGAGTCTTCTCAGGTCTTCCTCCGCTTGTTATCCAACATCCAAGGATATCATGATCACTGCCTCCTAAGGTCCCAGCCACCCTTACTCCCTCCACCATTCCCTCCCTGTTGGTAAGAATTAGGTCCAAGATAGCAGATCCCCTTGTTTTCTCTTCTACCTTCTGGAAGATAAAGTTGTCAGCAAGAGCGGATAAGAATCTGTTGGATCCATTACTTTTACCTGAGAGATTCCCAACAAATGTCTGGATGGGTAAAATCTCCCATGATCACTATGTTGGGCTTCTTTGAGAGCTTGGCCATCTGATGTAGAAAGAGTTCCTCCATGTCTTCTGCTTGTCCAGGCGGCCTATAGTAAATGCCTACAATGGTGTCTCTATACTACAGCCATACAGTACCCACATACGTCCATATACTAAATGGATAATACTGCCACACAGTGCCCATATAGAGCCATATACTTCCCTATACTACAGCCATACAGTACCCACATACTTCCATATACTAAATGGATAATACTGCCACACAGAGCCCATATACAGCCATATACTTCCCTATACTACAGCCATACAGTACCCACATAGTCCATATACTATATGGATAATACTGCCACACAGTGCCCATATACAGCCATATACTTCCCTATACTACAGCCATACAGTACCCACATACTTCCATATACTATATGGATAATACTGCCACACAGTGCCCATATACAGCCATATACTTCCCTATACTACAGCCATACAGTACCCACATACTTCCATATACTAAATGGATAATACTGCCACACAGTGCCCATATACAGCCATATACTTCTCTATACTACAGCCATACAGTACCCACATACTTCCATATACTATATGGATAATACTGCCACACAGTGCCCATATACAGCCATATACTTCCCTATACTACAGCCATACAGTACCCACATACTTCCATATACTAAATGGATAATACTGCCACACAGTGCCCATATACAGCCATATACTTCTCTATACTACAGCCATACAGTACCCACATACTTCCATATACTATATGGATAATACTGCCACACAGTGCCCATATACAGCCATATACTTCTCTATACTACAGCCATACAGTACCCACATACTTCCATATACTAAATGGATAATACTGCCACACAGTGCCCATATACAGCCATATACTTCCCTATAATACAGCCATACAGTACCCACATAGTCCATATACTATATGGATAATACTGCCACACAGTGCCCATATACAGCCATATACTTCCCTATACTACAGCCATACAGTACCCACATACTTCCATATACTATATGGATAATACTGCCACACAGTGCCCATATACAGCCATATACTTCCCTATACTACAGCCATACAGTACCCACATACTTCCATATACTAAATGGATAATACTGCCACACAGTGCCCATATACAGCCATATACTTCTCTATACTACAGCCATACAGTACCCACATACTTCCATATACTATATGGATAATACTGCCACACAGTGCCCATATACAGCCATATACTTCCCTATACTACAGCCATACAGTACCCACATACTTCCATATACTAAATGGATAATTCTGCCACACAGTGCCCATATACAGCCATATACTTCCCTATACTACAGCCATACAGTACCCACATACTTCCATATACTAAATGGATAATACTGCCACACAGTGCCCATATACAGCCATATACTTCCCTATACTACAGCCATACAGTACCCACATAGTCCATATACTAAATAGATAATACTGCCACACAGTGCCCATATACAGCCATATACTTCCCTATACTACAGCTATACAGTACCCACATACGTCCATATACTATATGGATAATACTGCCACACAGTGCCCATATACAGCCATATACTTCCCTATACTACAGCCATACAGTACCCACATACTTCTATATACTATATGGATAATACTGCCACACAGTGCCCATATACAGCCATATACTTCCCTATACTACAGCCATACAGTACCCACATACTTCCATATACTAAATGGATAATACTGCCACACAGTGCCCATATACAGCCATATACTTCCCTATACTACAGCCATACAGTACCCACATACTTCTATATACTATATGGATAATACTGCCACACAGTGCCCATATACAGCCATATACTTCCCTATACTACAGCCATACAGTACCCACATACTTCCATATACTAAATGGATAATACTGCCACACAGTGCCCATATACAGCCATATACTTCCCTATACTACAGCCATACAGTACCCACATACTTCCATATACTATATGGATAATACTGCCACACAGTGCCCATATACAGCCATATACTTCTCTATACTACAGCCATACAGTACCCACATACTTCCATATACTAAATGGATAATACTGCCACACAGTGCCCATATACAGCCATATACTTCCCTATACTACAGCCATACAGTACCCACATACGTCCATATACTATATGGATAATACTGCCACGCAGTGCCCATATACAGCCATATACTTCCCTATACTACAGCCATACAGTACCCACATACTTCCATATACTAAATGGATAATACTGCCACACAGTGCCCATATAGAGCCATATACTTCCCTATACTACAGCCATACAGTACCCACATACTTCCATATACTAAATGGATAATACTGCCACACAGTGCCCATATACAGCCATATACTTCCCTATACTACAGCCATACAGTACCCACATACTTCCATATACTAAATGGATAATACTGCCACACAGTGCCCATATACAGCCATATACTTCCCTATACTACAGCCATACAGTACCCACATACTTCCATATACTATATGGATAATACTGCCACACAGTGCCCATATACAGCCATATACTTCCCTATACTACAGCCATACAGTACCCACATACTTCCATATACTATATGGATAATACTGCCACACAGTGCCCATATACAGCCATATACTTCCCTATACTACAGCCATACAGTACCCACATACTTCCATATACTATATGGATAATACTGCCACACAGTGCCCATATACAGCCATATACTTCCCTATACTACAGCCATACAGTACCCACATAGTCCATATACTATATGGATAATACTGCCACACAGTGCCCATATACAGCCATATACTTCCCTATACTACAGCCATACAGTACCCACATACTTCCATATACTAAATGGATAATACTGCCACACAGTGCCCATATACAGCCATATACTTCCCTATACTACAGCCATACAGTACCCACATACTTCCATATACTATATGGATAATACTGCCACACAGTGCCCATATACAGCCATATACTTCCCTATAATACAGCCATACAGTACCCACATACTTCCATATACTATATGGATAATACTGCCACACAGTGCCCATATACAGCCATATACTTCCCTATACTACAGCCATACAGTACCCACATACTTCCATATACTATATGGATAATACTGCCACACAGTGCCCATATACAGCCATATACTTCCCTATACTACAGCCATACAGTACCCACATACTTCCATATACTAAATGGATAATACTGCCACACAGTGCCCATATACAGCCATATACTTCCCTATACTACAGCCATACAGTACCCACATACTTCCATATACTATATGGATAATACTGCCACACAGTGCCCATATACAGCCATATACTTCCCTATACTACAGCCATACAGTACCCACATACTTCCATATACTATATGGATAATACTGCCACACAGTGCCCATATACAGCCATATACTTCCCTATACTACAGCCATACAGTACCCACATACTTCCATATACTATATGGATAATACTGCCACACAGTGCCCATATACAGCCATATACTTCCCTATACTACAGCCATACAGTACCCACATAGTCCATATACTATATGGATAATACTGCCACACAGTGCCCATATACAGCCATATACTTCCCTATACTACAGCCATACAGTACCCACATACTTCCATATACTAAATGGATAATACTGCCACACAGTGCCCATATACAGCCATATACTTCCCTATACTACAGCCATACAGTACCCACATACTTCCATATACTATATGGATAATACTGCCACACAGTGCCCATATACAGCCATATACTTCCCTATAATACAGCCATACAGTACCCACATACTTCCATATACTATATGGATAATACTGCCACACAGTGCCCATATACAGCCATATACTTCCCTATACTACAGCTATACAGTACCCACATACGTCCATATACTATATGGATAATACTGCCACACAGTGCCCATATACAGCCATATACTTCCCTATAATATAGCCATACAGTACCCACATAGTCCATATACTATATGGATAATACTGCCACACAGTGCCCATATACAGCCATATACTTCCCTATACTACAGCCATACAGTACCCACATACTTCCATATACTATATGGATAATACTGCCACACAGTGCCCATATAGAGCCATATACTTCCCTATACTACAGCCATACAGTACCCACATACTTCCATATACTATATGGATAATACTGCCACACAGTGCCCATATACAGCCATATACTTCCCTATAATATAGCCATACAGTACCCACATACTTCCATATACTATATGGATAATACTACCACACAGTGCCCATATACAGCCATATACTTCCCTATACTACAGCTATACAGTACCCACATACGTCCATATACTATATGGATAATACTGCCACACAGTGCCCATATACAGCCATATACTTCCCTATACTACAGCCATACAGTACCCACATACTTCCATATACTAAATGGATAATACTGCCACACAGTGCCCATATACAGCCATATACTTCCCTATACTACAGCCATACAGTACCCACATACTTCCATATACTATATGGATAATACTGCCACACAGTGCCCATATACAGCCATATACTTCCCTATACTACAGCCATACAGTACCCACATAGTCCATATACTATATGGATAATACTGCCACACAGTGCCCATATAGAGCCATATACTTCCCTATACTACAGCCATACAGTACCCACATACTTCCATATACTAAATGGATAATACTGCCACACAGTGCCCATATACAGCCATATACTTCCCTATACTACAGCCATACAGTACCCACATACTTCCATAAACTATATGGATAATACTGCCACACAGTGCCCATATACAGCCATATACTTCCCTATACTACAGCCATACAGTACCCACATACTTCCATATACTAAATGGATAATACTGCCGCACAGTGCCCATATACAGCCATATACTTCCCTATACTACAGCCATACAGTACCCACATACTTCCATATACTATATGGATAATACTGCCACACAGTGCCCATATACAGCCATATACTTCCCTATACTACAGCCATACAGTACCCACATACTTCCATATACTAAATGGATAATACTGCCGCACAGTGCCCATATACAGCCATATACTTCCCTATACTCCAGCCATACAGTACCCACATACTTCCATATACTATATGGATAATACTGCCACACAGTGCCCATATACAGCCATATACTTCCCTATAATATAGCCATACAGTACCCACATACTTCCATATACTAAATGGATAATACTGCCACACAGTGCCCATATACAGCCATATACTTCTCTATACTACAGCCATACAGTACCCACATACTTCCATATACTAAATGGATAATACTGCCACACAGTGCCCATATACAGCCATATACTTCCCTATACTACAGCCATACAGTACCCACATAGTCCATATACCATATCATCCCATCTTCCTTTCTGCTTTGTGACTACTTCTTGACTAATGGGAGGTAAGCTTCTCTCTGGTGCGATCTGCCGCCGCTGACGGGATATACAAGCTGCAGACTTTACAGACGTTTGGACCTCACAGCAGTGATTTTGGGGAAGGAAAGGAGAAAGAGAGCAGAAGGGGAAGGAGACGCATCTTACTTCTTCTTGTTCTTAGGCGAGGCACAATAACGATGGCGACTTTCCCTAACAGGTATTTTAGTGACACCTAGAGACCAACTTGTATAACTGCACCTGCAGAATGCGGACTGTTTCTTCTGGGCCTCCGCTGCCATGATGCCTTGTGACCTTCAGCGCTGCTGCTTTACTTCCCGATTGGTTTCCATCCAGGGTTCTCGCAGTATTGATGGCGGCGGCGCTGCGTGCGCATCCTCAGGCCGCCGCTTCCTCTCCCGCCGGCTCCTGTCCTCAGCCTTGCAGTTCTTGGACTCACAATTATTGTAGCAGCGATAATCATTGATCTGTTCCATACGTGACGTTATTTATATATGTGAACCCAAAGATGTATTCCCTCTGGACACGGGAGGCGGCACAGCGCCCTCTACGCCCTGATGGACAGACTTTCACCTTCCGGTCTAGCGTCTATACAACCTGTAAAAAAGGGATGAATTCAGATGGTTTGTACAAATCTGACGAAGCGCCCGAGAAACCCATCCCTTATAATACACCCCTTAACCCTTCATCTGCCTGTGAGTCTGCACTGTTAATACATACCTGTTACCACTGTCCACGCTGCGGACACTGCTGCTAACGGGCCAGAAGCAGCGATCTGCGGCACCTGACTGCTGTATGAGAATTTAATAAAGCAACACCAGGAGAAAATGAGAAATCGGCACGGCCCCTGAACCAGAAATTCTGTGCCCCATCAGCAATATTGTCAGCTGCTGAAAAGGGGGGTCTATATCACAGCCAGCCCCAGAATGATCTGTATAGCTGACCCCCAAATTACTGAGCAAATTTGAAGAGCTAGATGACTCGCCTAGGAAGACTATAGGTTGAAAACTGGCTTAGGAAGAGTAGTACAGGGTAGAGGATGGCCCACGAGGAGTACAAGATAAAGGACCAGCCCACGAGGAGTGCAGATTAGAAGACCGGCCCACGAGGAATACAAGATAAAGGACTGGCACATGAGCAGTACAGGGTAGAGGATGGCCCACGAGGAGTACAAGATAAAGGACCAGCCCACAAGGAGTGCAGATTAGAAGACCGGCCCACGAGGAGTACAAGATAAAGGACCAGCCCACGAGGAGTGCAGATTAGAAGACCGGCCCACGAGGAGTACAAGATAAAGGACCAGCCCACGAGGAGTGCAGACTAGAAGACCGGCCCACGAGGAGTACAAGATAAAGGACCAGCCCACGAGGAGTGCAGATTAGAAGACCGGCCCACGAGGAGTACAAGATAAAGGACTGGCACATGAGCAGTACAGGGTAGAGAACTGGCCCACAGGGAGTACAGGATTATGGATTGGCCAACAAGGAGTACTGGGCAGAGGACCGGCCCAAGAGGAGTGCAGGGTACAGGACCAGCCCACAAGGAGTACAAGATAAATGACCAGCCCATGAGGAGTGCAAGGTACAGGACCAGCCCACAAGGAGTACAAGATAAATGACCAGCCCACGAGGAGTGCAAGGTACAGGACCAGCCCACAAGGAGTACAGATTATGGATTGGCCAACAAGGAGTACTGGGCAGAGGACCGGCCCAAGAGGAGTGCAGGGTAGAGGACCGGCCCAGGAGACCTGTAATATAACTTGTAATTAATATTGCATATCAATGTCTGTGGATTGTAAAGGGTTAGGGTCATATCTACCATTTCCTGGCACCTGCAGCACTATAATCATGTTCGGACCACATCAGTTAGTGACGTTGAGTTTTAACCCATTGTGTCCATGGCTGCAGGCAGATGCTGGTAATGGACCCCATAATGTACAGCTAGCAGATGATGTAATCCCCTCTGTACTCCACAGATCTGACTGATAATATGAAGAAGAGGAGATGGACAGTAAACTCAGGAGCGCAGAGCACCCCTTTCCCTCCCTGCCACTGATATGGAGCCCGCAGTGTCTAGGGAGAATAATATACGACATAGAGTATAGAAACTGCATATATTACCCCCCACCATGGAGGAATAGTGGCTTTGCTTTATTAACAAAGACTCATATGGTCCGGGACAATAAATGAATGATCCCTATAGTGCTCGTGTCATGTCGCCACTAACAGCTGTCATGACGCCCAAAGCACCATCCTGACGCCATAAGGCGCTATGCTAAGCACTAATTTTAGTATTATTCTTTGTGGCTGGCAATTAATTGTGATTTGTCTTGTTTGGACACAGTTTGTAGTAGTGAGTGGTGAGGTGTGGGATCAGACACGGTGACAGATAGTTGCCTTAATTTGCTGTATGATTAAATCCGGCGGTGAGATGAGGGGTTAACTTCATCACATTCAGTGCATAATAAGTGATACTTAAATTGCAACATTGTAGCACCTGTGTCTGACTCATCCTATACCGGAGGTCTGCTCTCTATCCTTCTTTGTGTTTCTATCTCTTTATCTCCCTCTCTTCATATTTACATGGCTTTTATTTTCCCTCTATTCGCTGTCACAGCCGTCTCTCTCTCTCTCTCTCTCTCTCTCTTCCTCAGTTACTCACAGATTCTCAGATTTCTCTTGTTTCTCTCTCTCTCTCTCTCTCTCTCTCTCTCTCTCGTTTCTCTCTCTGTCACGGCTGATCTCTGTCTCTTTTCACTTCTCTCTCCTGCCTGGCACTTTCTTTTCTCCTGTTGGGCACTTCTTTTTCTGGCGCTCTCTCTCTGTCACTTGCTTTGCCTGCGGTGTCTCACTCACTCAGGCTCACTCTCAGGCTCACTCAGGCTCACTCTCAGGCTCACTCACCAACTGACTCCTGAAACCATTGTCCAGCTATTTATCATCTCTGTCACCTGACCAGTATGTCTGCAGCCAATCACAGCCTATCTGGTTGCTAGGTTACCTGCATCAACTGACTCAGATTAACCCCTTAGTGACGGCCCCATCGGGATTCTACATCCAGGCCTGCTGGGCTTTATTCCTAGAGGACGTAGAAATATGCATCCCCTAGGAACGACAGCCCTGCAGGCTCAGGACGTGATAGCTCCATGCTGCCGGTTACTGGAGGTAGCCGACAGCATGGAGCTGTCATCCCGTGCCGCGGTGTGAGGGTATATATATATATTGCCATATGTTCTTTTTACTTTTATACCTGTATGCAAGTTCTATTCAATTCCAAATGAAAAAAACTTATATGTCGCCTTACATCAGATATTCCAAGAGGCCTTGCCAGGCGAAGACAAAAACGTATCTTGAACAAAATGTATCTTAAACACAGCAAAGAAGAACCAGACATGAAGGCCGCATGTACTTGGCCGATTTCCCAGAAGCGCTGGAACAAGATATCAAGATGTTCAACCATGTACATAATTTTCACTGTCTCAGGCCGGAAATCTGGACTGCTCATATATGGTTATAAGCCCATCACCCCTTGCTGGGGATGGGACAAAGGGTATAAGTTCTCATGTAATCTGTAATAAAGCACGTCGGCAGCGCAGCCATGTCCCGTGTGAGGAATTATACCAGACCTCTGTGTGGTGTTTTTTTCTTTACGGCCGGCAACGGGGCAAGTGGGGTGGGCCTGATTGGTGCTGTACTTAGAATTTTATTACCCTGACAAATGGCGCAACCAACTGGGGCGGTAAAACCAGGAGCTTACAGCGCAATTCACCCGGATCCACGCCACGGGGAAGCCGTCCTGCTGCAAACCGAGCCTGATCAACTCACAAGAACTCCAGGTAAGACCAGCATATATTTATGTTGTGTTTTACACTGCGAAGTCTTGCAGCAGGACTGACTATCTGTGGTTTGTGACCGGACGGGTTGGGTTAAGAGTTCTACACGGTAACTTGTGTGGGCTCCGGGTTTGCCGTCATGGACCACTGACCGTGATATGCGCACCAATGGCTCACCCAGAAACTAGTCTGTAGTCTATTTGTACTTTGAACTTTTAACGTTTTAATAATAGTGGAGATTGTTGTATCTGCAGAATTTTTTTTTCTCTTACTTTTCATTTGGTCTCACAGACGAAGGGACCCTCCGTTTGAGTTTATTTAGTCGTTAATGGTTTAGCTAAGGAGAGGGAAGCACTCTGTAAGACAGGTCCCACAGACGAAGGAACCCTCCGTTTGAGTTTAGTTTAGTTGTTGATGGTTTAGCTGAGAGGGATGCACTCTATGAGATTGGTTCCATGGAAGAAGATGCCTTCGGTTGTCTTGCCGGTATATAAGGGGCTGACAATTCGGGTCAGAAGGATTCACTCTATGGAGCGTGTTATTATTATTATTGTTGTTGTTGTAATATGCGTAAGATCTTATTAAAGAAGACAGAGCCCCTCAAGGGCTGCGGCCGTGTGGATGAATCTGTAGAATGTAAGAAAACTTATGAAAATGTGTGACACCGACCCGCACGGCAGATTACAAAATGGTGTCTGGGAGGGAGGTCTTTAGGACCGAGAGGTGCCTTGAAAGACCAAGGTTTGCTAGAAAATGCTGGAGGAGGAGGAGAGAGAGAGACAGTCAGAGTAAGTTACGTATGTACACATTATTTGTTTAAGAAAGTATCCGTAAGTGAAATGTTGAAAAGTACAGTAAGTGATCAAGAGGGCGTCAGGAGAGTGTCTATTAAAGGTTATATTGGCAGTTAGGTAGGGGAGAGAAGTATGAGAAGCAGGCAAGTCGATAAGAAAGTTACAATGCATGTGATTTGTTGGCAAAGAGAGATGAAAATGTGTATAATACAAGATAGATAATAGATATGGATATATATGTGTATATATGTATATACTGTATGTGCAAATAGTTAACTGAGCTTGCTTTTAGATGAGAAAGATTGTTGACATGTAGCTGCAGTCTCTGTGTAGCCTTCCAAGGTCAAGAGATAACGAAGCGAGAGAAAATGCAATAACAACCTTGGTTAATGTCTCTGCTTGCTTAAAACGAATTGAAATGAATTTAATTAATTATAGTCTTAGTAGACAGGAAATATAGCAATTTCTAAAACATATATTCTTACTTATACAAAGGTTGAAAATGAATGTTGCAAGGTCCCAACATATGTGTTAATTATGAGTTCAAATGCAGGGAATAGTTAAGCTAACACAACTTATTCAGTCTGTGTTTCATATTCGCAGAGAGATAACAGTTTGTTTAAAAAAGGGGGGGGGCTTTCAGACTTCACTCCAAATTCAGGGTCACAGATTCTAAAACACTTCAGCGTTTAATACAGCATATAATAGCTTCAGTAGATAAGAAATATAGAATATCTCAGTCACTCAGCAAACTTTTTTACATAATTTGTCAAAGATAGCGCTCATTCACAATCTCATCTCAATAGAATCATGTACTTTATGATAAGCACTCACCTCGGTGTTTTTCAGATGATGTATGTATGTTTGTCAAACTTTTTTTGTCTGTGCATCTGCATGTACTGGTACACCTTCAAGGGGGGTGACGGAGCAGACTTGAGAGCATGGATGGATGAGAGTTAGTGACCCGTGTTCGGGCTCTGGTGAGTGTGTGATGCAGGTAATGACTGGGGATAAAAGTCCTCCCCATGCATGGGACTTTGCTTGGTTGTGATGTGGATGCTTGGACTGTTAAGCTGAAATGAGCTGAGAAGACGGACGCAATGTGCCAATATCGAAGGGGTGGAGCTAGATGATGTAACAGTACATAATGTTTCATCCCTCTTGCACAAGGGAGGGGGTGAGGATTTTGAGCAGCTAGTAAAAGTTTTTGTTTTGTTTTGTCTCCCGTCTCAACTTTTGATAAGATATTGCATGCAGGAACAGACTAATAATGAATTCACTTAAAGGGATATCACATTTCCAATATTAGTAGATGTTTTGTAGGTTATTCTGCCCCGATGTAACTCATGTTTCTGTTATACATGCTAACATCTTACAGGCCTTATCTGCATCCATCAAATCTTTTTACAATGTTGTACTACCTTAAACCGGGTACTATTGTTCCAATTGAGTACCCTGGTTTAAAGGGGGGGAGGAGAAGGCATAGGTGATCTAGGTATTGCAAGTCAGCCATTTTTAAATTTTTTGCAAGCCATTTTTAAATTTTTTGCAACAAGGTTCTGATCTTTTTGAAATAGAATACCAGCATGATTGTCTAGCATTGATGCAACAAGAAAATTTAAGTTTAAAAAAGTTACTGAAAGCCCTTGTTAATAATGCATATTTTGAGTTGTTTTTTATAGATGGTACCCAGGGTGATGGACGACTCCACACTGGATATACAGTGGTTACACAACAAGATGTCCTAAAAGCAGAATGCCTCCGCATGTCGCAGTACAAGAAGCGGAACTAAAAGCACTCACGGAGGCGAGTAGAGTGGAGGAAGGTAAGACGGCAAACATTTACACTGACTCTCGGTATGCATTTGGCATAGCTCATGATTACGGCCCAACATGGAAGGCCAGACAGTTTTTTACCTCAGCAGGACAGCCAATTAAGAATGATGCAATGGTGCAGAGTCTCATGGAGGCCCTACTTCTACCTGACAAAGTGGAAAGCTCACACCAATTCCTACACCGGAGAAGCAAGAGGCAACGCCATCACAGACCACACAGCAAAAGCAGCGGCCCTCAAGCCGTGGAAGAAAGAAGAAAAGAAGAATTTGATAAAAACTTGGACTTTGATTATAACTTTGGACTTTGACTAAAACTACAAATGGACTAAAAAGGGACGGCATATGGTGAACAGTCAACAGAACTTGCCCACCATAGTCCCTGTGCCCCATGATGGCCCAGCTGACGCACGGAAAGACGCACCTCTCAAAGCAGTAATGATGTCGACGCTTGAACAAGGACGGGTGGTTCCTTGGTTTTCTGTAGCTGCTGCATCATTTGTCCAGTTTTGCATGATCTTTGCCGTAAGCAACAGAGCAGAAGTAAATTTGCCACATCACACTTGCCTAGGCCACTCTACCCATTTCAGGGATTGCAAATTGGCTACACTCAGCTCCCACTTGTTGGGAAGTATGAATATGTGCTTGTTGTTGTTGATGTTTTTCAGGTTGGAGACCTACTCTGTTACCAAAGTAAATAAGCAGGTAACCGCACAGAAGCTCATGAATGAGGTAATCCGCAGATACGGGGTACCGGAAGTGATTGAGTCAAACAAAGGTACACACTTCACAGGTGAAATAATGCAACACATCATGTCTGCTTTGGGTATATTCTAGGCTTTTCACACACCCTACCATCCGCGGAGTAGGGGGAAAGTAGATACAAAAGACAATAGAGGAAAATGGGTAAATTTTGAATTGAGTGTCTTTCTATTAGTTTTTCTTTTTTCCAGGAGGGTACATGCCACAGTAGCAGAGTTTGGGAAATGATTTTCTTGTTAATTTTGTCATGAGCCTCTCCAAGGAATTGTCAATAATGTATTCTGCAGTCTCTGCTTTTATCCCAGGTCCTACAGATGAGTGTCACAATCTAAAACCAGGTGACAGGGTCTATGTGAAAGAGTTTGAGCGAGAAACCCTGTTTGAATGTCCCTACCAGATGTTGTTCACCCAACTGCAGTCAAGCTCGAAGGAAAGCCCACTTGGATCCACACTTCGCACTGCAAGAACTCATGATCCTGCATATCCTTTACATGCTATAATGTGGTACAATTCCTCTAACACACACCTTTGACTACTGTACACTAGCCCCCTGTTTCAGAACAAATTAATACAAGCAAATGTGCAATATGAAGAGTACACTGAGGGTGAGAATCCAACACCGCATCGTGCTAAGAGGGAAGTTGACGCTCTAGGTGGTAACTTTGATCCACATGTACACGTAGATGTAATAGGAGTGCCAAGGGGGGTGCCAGATGAATTTAATTCTAGAAATCAGGTTAAAGCAGGTTTTGAGTCCTTATTTGCTATTGTCACTGTTAATAATAATGTAGATTAGATGAATTATATCTCTTACAATCAGCAGAGGTTTGTAAACTACACCAGAGATGCTTTACAAGGGTTAGCTGACCAGTTAGGGCCCACTGCATCCATGGCGTTCCAAAATAGAGTGGCCCTGGATATGATTTTAGCAGAAAGAGGTGGGGTATGTAACTTCCTGTATGTGTATTACCCCTTTGATCAAAAAGAGTATGAGTAAGGGACTGGACAATGTGACACCAACATTTCCCTTGTTTGAAAAAAGATGAAGAGCCAGTTCCGATAATGCCAACCACGTACGTTACCAGAAGAATGGAGAAATGTACCAGTACTGCGCCGTCCCGGTCTCATAAGATGGACGGTCAGTGGACTTCCCATTTGCCTAGGGATAGTGCAGAAGACCTTAGGTTCCGGCGAGGGCACACCCTGCGGGGTGTTAACTCGTACAGATAGAGGGTATGGATGCCCGGAAATAAGCCCAGGGAATCCATGGCCTCCTTCTGAGGTGAGGTAGGGATCCCTCCCTTTTAGGAGTAGGGACTTACGGGCAGTGGAGAAACCCTGACGCAAGGGAGAGACGACCGAGGAAGAGTGCAAAGTCTGATGCTTGATCTCCATATTAAGTTTTTTAGGGGGGTTTGTGAGGGTATATATATATATTGCCATATGTTTTTTTATGCTTTATACCTATATGCAAGTTTTATTCAATTCCAAATGAAAAAAACTTATATGTCGCCTTACATCAGATATTCCAAGAGGCCTTGCCAGGCGAAGACAAAAACGTTTCTTGAACAAAATGTATCTTAAACACAGCAAAGAAGAACCAGACATGAAGGCCGCGTGTACTTGGCCGTTTTCCCAGAAGCGCTGGAACAAGATATCAAGATGTTCAACCATGTACATAATTTTCACTGTCTCAGGCCAGAAATCCAGACTGCCCATATATGGTTATGAGCCCATCACCCCTTGCTGGGGATGGGACAAAGGGTATAAGATCTCATGTAATCTGTAATAAAGCACGTCGGCAGCGCAGCCATGTCCCGTGTGAGGAATTATACCAGACCTCTGTGTGGTGTTTTTTTCTTTACCGCCGGCAACGGGGCAAGTGGGGTGGGCCTGATTGGTGCTGTACTTAGAATTTTATTACCCTGACAGCGGGACCCCACCCCTGGTCACGCGATGGCCGGTATCCATTGGATACCGGCGATCGCGTTAAAGTCAATAGAAAGTTAAAAACAATTAAAGTTTCAGCTCCCCTTACGGATTGGATCCGTAAGGGGAGCTGAGAATACTTACCCCCCCCCCCCCCGTACTCCGCGCCGTCCGGCATCTTCTGGCTTCTCCCTGGCCCTGCCGCCGGCATCTGCGCATGCACACCAGACGCATTACGTCACGCGCATGCGCAGAGAGCCGGGAGGCCCGGGAAATTCAAAAACTCCCTGCTCCCAGCTAGAATGAGTAGCCGAGAGCAGGGAGCTGTCCCTGGGAGCCGCTGTATGCGGTTCCTGGTCACATGATCATGTAAAAGTAAAAAAAAGTTTAAAAAGTGAAGAAAAAAAGTTTGTTTCATCTCCCCTCAGGGATCATATCCATGAGGGGAGATGAAATTAGGTACCTAAAGCCCCCAGATTTATCTGCGGATTTTGCCCGGCTTCTGCACACGCGTCCACCGCCAAAATGGCGGACGCAGGCGCAAAAGCCGCAGATTGGCGGGGTAATTTAAAATCTCCCCGCACCTGGCTACTAAATGTAGCCAAGAGCCTGGAGATTTCATGGGGTGCCATGGTACGTGTTTCCCAGTCACGTGATCGCCGTTATCCAATGGATAACGTCGATCACGTAAAAGTTAAAAAAAGCTCAATTTTCACCTCCCGTCACAGATCGGATCCATGAGGGGAGGTGAAATTACTTAAATAAGGCCACCGGCGATGTCCCCAGACGGGATCCTTATCTGCAGACCTTTCCCCAGTTTTGGCACATGCGCCGTTCGCCAAAATGGTGGACGCAAGCGCAGAAGATGGGGAGGGCAAGAGGAAATTTAAAATCTCCTTGCTCCTGGCTACTAAAGCTAGCCAAGAGCTTGGAGATGTCACGGGGGGCCGCGGGGAGCGTCTTCGGTCACGTGATCGCCGTTCTCCAATGGATAATGACGATCACGTAAAAGTTAAAAGACAGTTAAAGTTGGACGCTCCGTTCAGTTTGGGCCCCGTTGTGCATCCAGACAGAAGATTAGGGCCACAATGGGTATGTTTCAGAACACGGGACAGACGGGGGATCCATTTTGGGGTGAAAGTCTTCATTCCTATGTACACTGTACAAAAAAAACTATTTCTAAAATTACATAATTGATAAAAAAATTTTTCCTTCTGCTTTGCTTTGATTCATTCAAAAACTGTTGGGTCAAAATACGCAGCACACCCCTAGATTAATGAGGTCTAGTCTCCAAAATGGGGTTATTTGTGGGGTCCTCCATCGTTTTGGCCGCTCAAGGGCTCTACAAGTGTGCAACGGGGCCTAAAACGCCTTCATGCAAAATGTCTGTTCTGGAAGCCCCCAGCTGCTCCTTTCGGTTTGGGCCCCGTTGTGAATACGGACATAATATTAGGGCCACAATGGGTATGTCTTTGAACACGGGACAAACAGGGGTACCCATTTTGGGGTGTAAATCCTCATTTTCATGTGTATTATAGAAAACACTCCTGCCTTTAAAATGACATATTTGCAAAAATGTGAAATTGTATTTTTTCTCCTCTAAATTGCATTAATTCCTGAAAAAAACTGAGGTAAAAATCCTCCGGACCCCCCAGTGAGTACAATAAGGGGTGTGGTTTATAAAATGGGGTCATTTGTGGGGGATCTATCATTCTGACACCTAGGAGCCTTTACAATCTTGGCTTGGTGCCGGAAAACAAGGTGTTCCTCAAAATGTTGATAATTAATGTTAAATTTGTACGTCTCCTAAATGGTTAAAGAAACACTAAAGTTTTTCTAATCTGCATCCAGAATAAAGTAAACAGATGGAAATATATATTTTAGCAAACATTTCTACAGTATGTTTGCACATATTTGAGATATTACAGTTGAAAATGTAAAAAAATGACAATTTTTTTCAAACTTTTCCCAATTTTGGCGCTTTTAATAAATTAACACAAGTTCTAACGGTCTATTTTTACCACCTAAATGAAGTACAATATTTGGCGAAAAACAATGTCAGAATCACTTGGATATGCAGAGCCTTTACGGAGTTATTCTAGGTTAAAGGGGTTGTCTCGCGGCAGCAAGTGGGTCTATACACTTCTGTATGGCCATATTAATGCACTTTGTAATGTACATTGTGCATTAATTATGAGCCATACAGAAGTTATAAAAAGTTTTATACTTACCTGCTCCGTTGCTGGCGTCCTCGTCTCCATGGTGCCGACTAATTTTCGCCCTCCGATGGCCAAATTAGCCGCGCTTGCGCAGTCCGGGTCTTCTGCAGTCTTCTATGGAGCCGCTCGTGCAGAATGCAGGCTCCGTGTAGCTCCGCCCCGTCACGTGCCGATTCCAGCCAATCAGGAGGCTGGAATCGGCAATGGACCGCACAGAAGAGCTGCGGTCCACGGAGACAGAGGATCCCGGCGGCCATCTTCAGTGGTAAGTATTGAAGTCACCGGAGCGCGGGGATTAAGGTAAGCGCTCCGGTAAGCTTTCTTTACCTCCCTGCATCGGGGTTGTCTCGTGCCGACCGGGGGGGGGGGGTTGAAAAAAAAAAAAACCCCGTTTCGGCGCGGGACAACCCCTTTAAGTGACATGTCAGATTTCAAAAATGTGGCTCCGTCACTAAGGCGCAAACAGGCTTCGTCCCTTAGGGGTTAAACCCCAGGGCCGGTTATTATATTAGTGGCCCCCATAACTAAACAGCGCTATGTTGTGCCTATTTCCAGGCCACTAGACTCAGATCCCAGACTATGGTCAGACCCGTGCGATGGCTGTAGTACTCTACTGTCTATAAATATGCTAAACATTCTAATAAGATGCTTTTAGTTGTATATAAAGGGTTAAACTAAATAATAATTATAATAATACTCTTTATTTGTATGGCGCCAACTTATTCCGCAGCGGTCTCAGGCACAGAAGGACAGACAATACAACAATTACAATGTGAGGTACATTGGGTTAGACACAAATGGGTTGGGGGTGGTACAGGAGGTGCAGGGGGTGGGGAACACAGGCAATAGGAAGTTTCATGTACAGATCATTTATCAGAAGGCAAACAGGGTGGAGCACCATAGGGAGGGGCGAGGGACTAGGTCAGGAGATTTGGTATGCTTCCCTGAAGAGGTGCGTTTTTAAGGCACGTCTGAACTTTCGTGCATCGGGAATTGTCCGGATGCCTTGGGGTAGAGCGTTCCAGAGGATGGGTGCTGCTCTGGTGAAGTCCTGTAGGCGAGCATGAGAGGTTCGTATTACATGGGGTGTTTAGTCTGAGGGTGTTATCCGATCGGAGTGAGCGGGCTGGGTGGTGTACGGACAGGAGGGAGGCGATGTATGGTGGTGTACTGACAGGAGGGAGGCGATGTATGGTGGTGTACTGACAGGAGGGAGGCGATGTATGGTGGTGTACTGACAGGAGGGAGGCGATGTATGGTGGTGTACTGACAGTAGGGAGGCGATGTATGGTGGTGTACTGACAGGAGGGAGGCGATGTATGGTGGTGTACTGACAGGAGGGAGGCGATGTATGGTGGTGTACTGACAGTAGGGAGGCGATGTATGGTGGTGTACTGACAGGAGGGAGGCGATGTATGGTGGTGTACTGACAGGAGGGAGGCGATGTATGGTGGTGTACTGACAGGAGGGAGGCGATGTATGGTGGTGTACTGACAGGAGGGAGGCGATGTATGGTGGTGTACTGACAGGAGGGAGGCGATGTATGGTGGTATACTGACAGTAGGGAGGCGATGTATGGTGGTGTACTGACAGGAGGGAGGCGATGTATGGTGGTGTACTGACAGGAGGGAGGCGATGTATGGTGGTGTACTGACAGGAGGGAGGCGATGTATGGTGGTGTACTGACAGTAGGGGGGCGATGTATGGTGGTGTACTGACAGGAGGGAGGCGATGTATGGTGGTATACTGACAGGAGGGAGGCGATGTATGGTGGTGTACTGACAGTAGGGGGGCGATGTATGGTGGTGTACTGACAGGAGGGAGGCGATGTATGGTGGTGTACTGACAGTAGTGAGGCGATGTATGGTGGTGTACTGACAGGAGGGAGGCGATGTATGGTGGTGTACTGACAGTAGGGAGGCGATGTATGGTGGTATACTGACAGTAGAGAGGCGATGTATGGTGGTGTACTGACAGTAGGGAGGCGATGTATGGTGGTGTACTGACAGGAGGGAGGCGATGTATGGTGGTATACTGACAGGAGGGAGGCGATGTATGGTGGTGTACTGACAGGAGGGAGGCGATGTATGGTGGTGTACTGACAGGAGGGAGGCGATGTATGGTGGTGTACTGACAGTAGGGGGGCGATGTATGGTGGTGTACTGACAGGAGGGAGGCGATGTATGGTGGTGTACTGACAGTAGTGAGGCGATGTATGGTGGTGTACTGACAGTAGGGAGGCGATGTATGGTGGTGTACTGACAGGAGGGAGGTGATGTATGGTGGTGTACTGACAGGAGGGAGGCGATGTATGGTGGTGTACTGACAGGAGGGAGGCGATGTATGGTGGTGTACGGACAGGAGGGAGGCGATGTATGGTGGTGTACTGACAGGAGGGAGGCGATGTATGGTGGTGTACTGACAGTAGTGAGGCGATGTATGGTGGTGTACTGACAGTAGGGAGGCGATGTATGGTGGTGTACTGACAGGAGGGAGGCGATGTATGGTGGTGTACTGACAGGAGGGAGGCGATGTATGGTGGTGTACTGACAGGAGGGAGGCGATGTATGGTGGTGTACTGACAGGAGGGAGGCGATGTATGGTGGTGTACTGACAGTAGGGAGGCGATGTATGGTGGTGTACTGACAGGAGGGAGGCGATGTATGGTGGTGTACTGACAGGAGGGAGGCGATGTATGGTGGTGTACTGACAGGAGGGAGGCGATGTATGGTGGTGTACTGACAGGAGGGAGGCGATGTATGGTGGTGTACTGACAGGAGGGAGGCGATGTATGGTGGTGTACTGACAGTAGGGAGGCGATGTATGGTGGTGTACTGACAGGAGGGAGGCGATGTATGGTGGTGTACTGACAGGAGGGAGGCGATGTATGGTGGTGTACTGACAGGAGGGAGGCGATGTATGGTGGTGTACGGACAGTAGGGAGGCGATGTATGGTGGTGTACTGACAGTAGGGAGGCGATGTATGGTGGTGTACTGACAGGAGGGAGGCGATGTATGGTGGTGTACTGACAGGAGGGAGGCGATGTATGGTGGTGTACTGACAGGAGGGAGGCGATGTATGGTGGTGTACTGACAGGAGGGAGGCGATGTATGGTGGTGTACTGACAGTAGGGAGGCGATGTATGGTGGTGTACTGACAGTAGGGAGGCGATATATGGTGGTATACTGACAGGAGGGAGGCGATGTACGGTGGTGTACTGACAGTAGGGAGGCGATGTATGGTGGTATACTGACAGGAGGGAGGCGATGTATGGTGGTGTACTGACAGTAGGGAGGCGATGTATGGTGGTATACTGACAGCAGGGAGGCGATGTACGGTGGTGTACGGACAGTAGGGAGGCGATGTATGGTGGTGTACTGACAGGAGGGAGGCGATGTATGGTGGTGTACTGACAGTAGGGAGGCGATGTATGGTGGTGTACTGACAGGAGGGAGGCGATGTATGGTGGTGTACTGACAGGAGGGAGGCGATGTATGGTGGTGTACTGACAGGAGGGAGGCGATGTATGGTGGTGTACTGACAGTAGGGAGGCGATGTATGGTGGTGCAGCGCCATGCAGAGCTTTGTGAGTGAGGTAGAGGAGTTTACATTTAGTTCTGCAGTGGATGGGCAGCCAATGCAGCGACTGGCATAATGCAGAGGCGTCTGAATAACGACTGGATAGAAAAAGGAGTCTAGCTGCTGCATTTAGTATGGATTGGAGTGGAGCGAGTCTAGTGCGGGGGAGGCCGATGAGTAGTGAGTTGCAGTAGTCAAGCCGGGAGTGGATGAGCGCAACCACGGGCGTCTTTAGCGTGTCCGTGGTTAGGAACGGACGTATTTTAGCAATATTCCTGAGGTGCATGTGGCATGTTTGGGCCAGAGATTGGATATGGGGGGCAAAGGAGAGGTCAGAGTCCAGTGTGACCCCAAGGCATCGGGCATGCCGTCGGGGGGTTATGATGGTGCCAGACACTGGAATGGAGATGTTGAGGGGAGGTCGGTTAGAAGGTGGAAAGACAAGGAGGTCAGTTTTAGAGAGGTTTAGTTTGAGAAAAAGGGAGGACATAGTGTTAGAGACAGCGGACAGACAGTCGGTGATATTTTGGAGGAATGGTCCAGAGATCTCACGAGAGGAGGTGTATAGTTGGGTGTCGTCAGCATAGAGATGGTATTGGAGGCCAAATCTGTGGATGGTTTGTCCAATTGGGGCAGTATAGATAGAGAAGAGAAGGAGACCAAGGACCGAGCCCTGGGGGACCCCGACAGCGAGAGGAAGTGGAGCAGAGATAGAACCAGCAAAGGAGACACTGAAAGAGCGGTCAGAGAGGTAGGAAGAGAACCAGGAGCAGAATTTAAAATTTCACTTTATTAAGAATTATTTAAAAAGGTCAGGGCCTACTAACAAAAACCATACCTAAAACATATAGTAACAGGACAGACAGCTCCACAACAGTGGGGTCCTGGGAGAGATTGGGGGGGGGGAGATATGTCAACAACTCCCGTTTAGTCTTTCCCAAGAAAACACCAAGCGTCACTTTATTCAGTAGGTGGAACCGTGGCCTCTCACCGTGTAAGTACAGGTCGTTTTAGGCGGTGGTGTGGTTCGTATATGCTCCAGAAGGAGACTATCGTATGTTGTGTGAATCAAAGCAACCGGCTTTATTTTTGGGACTCTTGGGATTTAGATGTTCAGATCGCTGTCATTTGGTGTGTTAGTCACACTTTATTGTGTGCTGCGTTATTTGCACTCTTTGCACCATTTATGATAACTCTTCCAATCAATAGAATAGGAGCTCTATAGTTCATATAGCTCGTGCTCAATATTTCTAATGTTCATAAGACTTCTGCTTTTTAGTTGATGTGATTTTTGCTCGACGCGTTTCTGTATCGGGATGGCCGATAGTTCATCAGGAGCCGGGCGGGAATAAGCCCTTCGGTAAGCAGAGAAGAGTTTTATCTGAGATGATACCCCAGATCGATGGCTAAAATGTGCCTGTCACTATTCAATCAAAGGAATACTCCCAGTTGCCCCATTGGGATATAATGCTTGAACCCCAGCAATGGTTTGGGTCCCAAACGTGCTCTAATCATTCAAGATCCAGAGATCAATGCAACTGGATCTATTAGCCTCGCAGTTAGACGCTGAGATCAGCCTAGAGGGTGTAGCTCTGGAGTAGAGTGTAAGGGCTGTGCACCGCATGCATCATGTGAAAATAATGCGCATGATGCGTACAAGTGCTGCCAAAGTTGAGCCTATCTAGGGTAGCGCCCAGATTTACTGAGTAGTTAGCATAGAACTGTTAACCGTCCGCCAGGACTAGTAGCTTCTAAGTAGACAGCTGCCAGGTTGAATACCCGTTAGCCCCATACAGTAATAGAGTGCAGGGGACAATACCCCAATCCAGCCTATACGCTACCAGTAACTGCCACAATGGCAAAAAGCAATTTTAAGCTAGCTAGACGGCTTGCATTAGTAGGACAGAATCAGCTGTAATAGTCAATAGAGCGAGGAAGAGAGGTAAAGCAGGGCAAAGAGGGATGCCACGAGTAATCTCCAGCAGCGCCTGCGGCTCTAGTGGTGAGCTGCAGGCATCTGAAGTCTCTCTGTGTAGCTCTAGTTTATATATTGCACTGGCTCCTCCCATAGGGGTGTGGTTTGGATAGGGTAGCCAATCCCAAAGGATGGAGGTTGTAACTAGTTTTCATGCTGACACTCGTCTTGGAGATCAATGTTTGGCTAGAGAAATTGCTAGCCGGCATATCCCATTTATAATCCAAGACCGTCAATGACTAGATCGGACTAAAAAATAGTTTGCCGATCGTACTAGCTCCTCCTTATTGTGCCGTTATGTGGAGTGCGGGGTCGAGACTACCGCGTTCCACAGTGCAACGCAAGCGCGCAACGTCATCACGCCGCGTCCCATCTCTCACTACCGCATCAGAAAAGCGGCCTGGGAGTGGCTGCCTAACACTGTAAGTAATGTCTTCACATCCCGCCCACCTCGATTTAATGCTGGGCGTATGGATGGTAATATGCAAGGGGGCACGGTGATGGAGGGGCGTGACTCAGGGGCGTGACTTAGGGGCGTGTCACGTATAATATGCATATCAATGCTGGGCGTATGGATGGTAATATGCTCCTATTATGCAAGGGGGCACGGTGATGGAGGGGCGTGACTTAGGGGCGTGACTTAGGGGCGTGTCACGTATAATATGCATATCAATGCTGGGCGTATGGATGGTAATATGCTCCTATTATGCAAGGGGCACGGTGATGGAGGGGCGTGACTTAGGGGCGTGACTTGGGGGCGTGTCACGTATAATATGCATATCAATGCTGCCCAGTTGCTGTTAAATTCCAAACCACAGCATCTCAGCCAAAGTGGATTAGATGTGTGGGGTTTAGCAGCACACTGATGCCGTCACCATGGGGATCCGATATGTGCAGGTATTAAGGATAGCTTTATGGGTTTCACAATAGGTGGTTGTAGTTGCTTCTGTAAAGGTCACATGCATCCATAATTGAGGGGAGGGGTCGCGGACCGATGTCCAGGATGGCCCCTAGTGCGCCTATTCAGATAAAGGATGCACATTTGAACGGTTAGGGTTGCCCCAGATGGGAGGAGAGAAAAGGATATTGGTGTGTGTTTGTAGAGAGACTTCATCTTATGAGGGAGTTCATTGACTTCTATGATGAAGATACTGAGATCATCTTCGTATTTGAAGGAGTCGTTTGTGGGTGTGGCCTCGTCTTATGTCGGTACGGATCATTTCGATCCCTTGAAATTTCACGGCATTCTCGTCTCCTCTGTGGACGGTCTTAATATGGTCTGCCCACGGTGTTGATTCTCCCCGACGGATGTTACCTATATGACCTAATATACGTCTACGGAATTGTTGTAACGTCTAATACTAATGAACTCTCTTCTTTCAAAGAATACGAAGATGATCTCAGTATCTTCATCATAGAAATCAATGAACTCCCTCATAAGATGAAGTCTCTCTACAATTCCGTAGACGTATATTAGGTCATATAGGTAACATCCGTCGGGGAGAATCGACACCGTGGGCAGACCATATTAAGACCGTCCACGGAGGAGACGAGAATGCCGTGAAATTTCAAGGGATCGAAATGATCCGTACCGACATAAGACGAGGCCACACCCACAAACGACTCCTTCAAATACGAAGATGATCTCAGTATCTTCATCATAGAAGTCAATGAACTCCCTCATAAGATGAAGCCTCTCTACAAACACACACCAATATCCTTTTCTCTCCTCCCATCTGGGGCAACCCTAACCGTTCAAATGTGCATCCTTTATCTGAATAGGCGCACTAGGGGCCATCCTGGACATCTGTCCGTGACCCCTCCCCTTAATTATGGATGCATGTGACCTTTACAGAAGCAACTACAACCACCTATTGTGAAACCCATAAAGCTATCCTTAATACCTGCACATATCGGATCCCCATGGTGACGGCATCAGTGTGCTGCTAAACCCCACACATCTAATCCACTTTGGCTGAGATGCTGTGGTTTGGAATTTAACAGCAACTGGGCAGCATTGATATGCATATTATACGTGACACGCCCCCAAGTCACGCCCCCAAGTCACGCCCCTCCATCACCGTGCCCCTTGCATAATACGAGCATATTACCATCCATACGCCCAGCATTAATATGCATATTATACGTGACACGCCCCTAAGTCACGCCCCTAAGTCACGCCCCTAAGTCACGCCCCTCCATCACCGTGCCCCTTGCATAATACGAGCATATTACCATCCATACGCCCAGCATTAATATGCATATTATACGTGACACGCCCCTGAGTCACGCCCCTCCATCACCGTGCCCCCTTGCATATTACCATCCATACGCCCAGCATTAATATGCATATTATACGTGACACGCCCCCAAGTCACGCCCCTAAGTCACGCCCCTCCATCACCGTGCCCCCTTGCATATTACCATCCATACGCCCAGCATTAAATCGAGGTGGGCGGGATGGGAAGACATTCCTTACAGTCTTAGGCAGCCACTCCCAGGCCGCTTTTCTGATGCGGTAGTGACAGATGGGACGCGGCGTGATGATGTTGCACTGTGGAGCGCGGTAGTCTCGACCCCGCACTCCACATAACGGCACAATAAGGAGGAGCTAGCACGATCGGCAAACTATTTTTTAGTCCGATCTAGTCATTGACGGTCTTGGATTATAAATGGGATATGCCGGCTAGCAATTTCTCTAGCCAAACATTGATCTCCAAGACGAGTGTCAGCATGAAAACTAGTTACAACCTCCATCCTTTGGGATTGGCTACCCTATCCAAACCACACCCCTATGGGAGGAGCCAGTGCGATATATAAACTAGAGCTACACAGAGAGACTTCAGATGCCTGCAGCTCACCACTAGAGCCGCAGGCGCTGCTGGAGATTACTCGTGGCATCCCTCTTTGCCCTGCTTTACCTCTCTTCCTCGCTCTATTGACTATTACAGCTGATTCTGTCCTACTAATGCAAGCCGTCTAGCTAGCTTAAAATTGCTTTTTGCCATTGTGGCAGTTACTGGTAGCGTATAGGCTGGATTGGGGTATTGTCCCCTGCACTCTATTACTGTATGGGGCTAACGGGTATTCAACCTGGCAGCTGTCTACTTAGAAGCTACTAGTCCTGGCGGACGGTTAACAGTTCTATGCTAACTACTCAGTAAATCTGGGCGCTACCCTAGATGGGCTCCCCTTTGGCAGCACTTGTACGCATCATGCGCATTATTTTCACATGATGCATGCGGTGCACAGCCCTTACACTCTACTCCAGAGCTACACCCTCTAGGCTCATCTCAGCGTCTAACTGCGAGGCTAATAGATCCAGTTGCATTGATCTCTGGATCTTGAATGATTAGAGCACGTTTGGGACCCAAACCATTGCTGGGGTTCAAGCATTATATCCCAATGGGGCAACTGGGAGTATTCCTTTGATTGAATAGTGACAGGCACATTTTAGCCATCGATCTGGTGTATCATCTCAGATAAAACTCTTCTCTGCTTACCGAAGGGCTTATTCCCGCCCGGCTCCTGATGAACTATCGGCCATCCCGATACAGAAACGCGTCGAGCAAAAATCACATCAACTAAAAAGCAGAAGTCTTATGAACATTAGAAATATTGAGCACGAGCTATATGAACTATAGAGCTCCTATTCTATTGATTGGAAGAGTTATCATAAATGGTGCAAAGAGTGCAAATAACGCAGCACACAATAAAGTGTGACTAACACACCAAATGACAGCGATCTGAACATCTAAATCCCAAGAGTCCCAAAAATAAAGCCGGTTGCTTTGATTCACACAACATACGATAGTCTCCTTCTGGAGCATATACGAACCACACCACCGCCTAAAACGACCTGTACTTACACGGTGAGAGGCCACGGTTCCACCTACTGAATAAAGTGACGCTTGGTGTTT
This sequence comes from Eleutherodactylus coqui, assembly GCF_035609145.1. NCBI lineage: Eukaryota > Metazoa > Chordata > Amphibia > Anura > Eleutherodactylidae > Eleutherodactylus > Eleutherodactylus coqui. The sequence continues at coordinate 318,562,383 of NC_089839.1, read as the reverse complement.
TCTTGGGAAAGACTAAACGGGAGTTGTTGACATATCTTCCCCCCCCAATCTCTCCCAGGACCCCACTGTTGTGGAGCTGTCTGTCCTGTTACTATATGTTTTAGGTATGGTTTTTGGTAGTAGGCCCTGACCTTTTTAAATAATTCTTAATAAAAGTGAAATTTTAAATTCTATATCTGTGACGGCCTTAGTTTTGGACTAATATAGATATTTCATACCACTGTGACTTGAAGAGAACCAGGAGAGAGCAGTGTCCTTTAGACCAATAGAGTGGAGCATAGTGAGAAGGAGGTCATGGCCGACAGTGTCAAATGCAGCAGACAGGTCAAGGAGGATCAGTAGGGAGTAATATCCTCTCGACTTTGCAGTCATCAGGTCATTTGTTACTTTTGTAAGGGCAGTTTCGGTCGAGTGTAGAGAGCGGAAACCAGACTGGAGGGGGTCGAGGAGCGAGTTGTCAGAGAGAAAGCGAGTAAGGCGGGAGTAGACCAGGCGTTCCAGTAATTTGGAGATAATGGGGAGGTTTGAGACGGGTCGGTAGTTGGCAGCATCAGTCGGGTCCAGGGTTGTTTTTTTAAGCAGAGGGGATATGATGGTGTGTTTGAATGAGGAGGAGAAAGTACCAGAGGTTAGGGAGAGGTTGCAGATTGTGGTGAGGTGAGTAATGAGAGCTGGGGAAAGGGAGCGGAGGAGGTGAGAGGGGAGAGGGTCGCTAGCGCAGGTGGTGGGGCGGGCAGCAGAAAGGAGCCTGGAGACTTCTTCCTCTGTCGTTGGTTCTAGCGTAGATAGTGAGTAGGTGCTGGGTGCAGTGCTGATAAAGCTGGGATCAGGGCTAACCACGCAGCTTTCAGAGATTTCTTTTCGAATGTGGTCGATTTTTTCTTTGAAGTAGGCAGCTAGTTCTCCAGCAGTCAGGTCTGTCGCAGGGGCCTGTTCTTTGGGGCTGAGGAGGGAGTGGAAGGTCTCAAAGAGTTGTTTGGGGTTGTGGGATAGTGAGGAGACAAGGGAGGTGAAATAAACTTGTTTGGCATGGTGAAGGGCTAGGTTATAAGTTTTAAGCAGGAATTTGAAGTGGAGGAAGTCTGCTGGCAGCTTTGACTTTCTCCACAGCCGCTCGGCGCACCTAGAGCACCGCCGGATGAAGCGCGTTTGGGACGTGAGCCAGGGTTGCCGTGGTCTGCGTTTGACGGCTCACGTCACAGGTGGTGCCACTTCATCCAGGGCACGGCTGAGGGTGGTGTGGTAGTATTCGGCTGCCAGGTTAGGGCAGGGGAGGCGAGAGATGGGTGATAGGAGGACTGAATAGTTTCGGCAAACTGTTTAGTGCGGACAGACTGGAGGTTCCTAGAGGTGCGATAGATAGGAGGGTCAGGAGAGATACTAGGGTGCCTGATGGAGAAAGAGAGAAGGTTGTGATCCGAGAGTGGAAGTGGGGAGTTAGTAAAGTGAGAAGCAGAGCAGAGACGGAGGAAAACTAAATCGAGAGTGTTACCATCTCTATGAGTGGGGGAGTCAGAGATTAGCGATAGGCCAAGGGAGGAGGTAAGTGTTAAAAGCCGGGAGGAAGATGAGGAGCTGGGGTCGTTAGTAGGAATGTTGAAATCACCAAGGATGAGGGTTGGGATTTCACAGGATAGGAAGTGGGGGAGCCGGGCAGCAAAGTGGTCTAGGAACAGGCGGGTGGGACCTGGGGGGCGGTAAATAACTGCGACACGCAGAGGCAGTGGGCGGAAGAGTCGCAGGGTGTGGACTTCGAAGGAGTGGAAGGTAAGCGAGGGAGCTGAGGGAATGACCTGGAAGGTACAGTTTGGGGAGAGGATGATGCCTACTCCTCCGCTGCGCCTGTTACCTGATCTGGGGGTGTGGGAGAACTGCAGGCCATCATAGGACAATGCAGCGGGGGACGTAGAATCGGACTGCTGTATCCAGGTTTCCGTGAGGGCGAGCAGGGTCAAGTGTTTACTGGTGAAAAGGTCATGGATAGTTGGGAGTTTGTTACACGCAGATTGGGAGTTCCATAGGGCGCATTTGAATGGGGCAGGGGGGCATTTTGGTAGGGAGCAGTATGGGGTGGGCCTGGGTTGGGGGAGATGTCCCCTGCAGCTAGGAGTAGCAGAGTAGCAAGGGTGAGCACATGGCTAGGGGATTTGTGTGGGTGTCTGAGGGGTTTCTTTGCGGTATTGGGGGGTTGCAGGTGTCTTAGGAAGTTGAACAGTGCATGGGAGCCATACATAGGTGAGGAGAGGAGGGAAGGGCTGATGTGGATGGAGTGTGTTGGGGCTGGGCGTTGGAAGAAAGTGTTAAGACGTGAAAAGAGGAGAGTGAAGGAGATTAGTGCAAAGAGGAGAGTATTTCCCTCCAGGCTTTGGACGGTTGTGGATGTTACCTGTCGCCTGCGCTGTATAACTGCATCATTCAACTAAACGAACTAAACCAGAGGGGATCTGGGAGAATGAAGCGGACCGATCCATCCGTGTCACCCGGTTGTATCCATGGCAGATGGAGACGTGTTTGGAGATCAGATGGGGCTGATTGTGGTTCATCTCACTATTACAGGTTCATCTATATTCGGACGCTCTCCGTGTCTGCACATGCGCGCAGATGTCTGGCGGATGACGTTCGAGGATTGTATCCTTTCATATGGGCCCAAATATATTTTTTGTTCTGCGCATGCCTGGACCGGGCTGGCGGACGCCATCTTTGGTGTGGCAGCTTTAGATGCTGTTCTCCTATGATCTCGCGGCATGCCCACGCGTGCGCAGTAAATTGATTAGGTGATGAGGTGTCGTCCAGCCCTGCGCATGCGCGCTTAGAGTGTGAGCATGATGTTTCTCTGCTCCTGACCGCGCAAGACACGGCGCAACTGGCGCATGCGCAGCTGCTTACAGAGACGCCAAGCAACCTATGGAATGAGATGGAGATGGCCTGCAGCCGAGCTTTATGATGATCAGCCGATGGGTGATAGATGGGATTACTGAGGGGCGGTTTTGGCTTCTAATTGGGCGTGTTGTATGACATGTACGCTGTATAAGACCAGGACTTCTGACGGGTCATCAGGCTTGGATAAGACTATTGCAGTCGACACGTTGCCTGTTTTTTACGAGGAGCCATAAAGCTTTACTGTTTTATTATACACCATTGATGCTGCCACTTTTTTTGATCATTGGGATGGGAGGTCCAGGGTGCATATTGACCGAGTGCTGCGGGACTAAGTGGACTGTATACTCAGAGCCCAGAGAGCGGGCAGCATGGACACAGAACACAATGACCAATGAAGGCTGATGGGCAGAAACTGACAAACACCAATTCAGAGGCAGCCAGGATGGAGGGTCACTGTCCTTCCTTTCTGCTTTTGTCCAGCACTCAGAGGGTTAACCAGCTCTCTCTCAGTTCACCTGGGGGGTTAATTAGGCATTACGCCCCTATTTAAGGTGAGCTGATGCACTTCCTGGCTGCCTTTGAATCGGTGTTTCTCAGCTCCTGACAATCATCCTTCATTGGTCATTCTGTTCTGGGTCAGTTCCGCCCGCTCTCGGGGTTCTGTCTTATCTTTGTCCCGTCCGCCTTTCTATCTTGGCTCTGTTTTCTGACCTTCTGTTCTGTCTGAGGCATCTTACATATGTGCATCTATCCTTGCATTTATTTTCTCTTAGTTTCATGTCAGTTTGTCCTTGTTCTGTACTGCATCTGTCTGCTGCCAGTTCCGTCTGGTTCTGAGTATTACCCCTTCAGGGACAGACAGACCCAAGGTTCCAACGCAGGGCCGCCCTTATCGAGGCGATTGCCTTGCTTATAGGTAGGGTTCTGCCATTCTCCCTGCAGTCTCCCTTTTCCTGAGTTCTTTCTATGCCATCGCAGTTCTGCCTGTATTCCTGTATTTGATTCATGTCTACTGTCCGCCTATCTGAGGAGTCAGCTACCAGCCACTCCAGGACTGATCCCAGCTACAACCCTAACACGAGGCATCAAACATCACCCACTGTCAGAAAAGGGACACAGCGTCGAACTTCACCCATCTGACGATGTAAGGGACATCCGATGTCTGGAACTACACCTGACAAAAGGGAGCAGGAGCCGCAGAACATGCAAACCGGGGAAATTAGGTGCCCAGACCCTCTTCAGGGAGAAAGTGGGAAAACGACTCTAACAACAACATTTGCAGAAGCAGTGGCCCAGAGTTAAGGCCCATTTAGATGGGACGAGTGTCGAGCAAATGATGCCCGACACTCATCCTTGCATACACTCGCTGGGATGCTACTGCACGGGAGCTAGTAGTACTGGCTCACAGCAAGGCAGCCGGAGCTAATCGCTTATTGCTCAGTGTAAGTAGCAGCCGTTCAGTACTGAACGGCTGCTATGTTAGGGCAATGGAGAGGGGTGGGGGAGCGCTAGGAGAGAAATCTCCTACAACCTCCCCAGTGTGAGCCAGCAATACTAGCATTGTTGTGCCGACATTCATCCCGTCTAAATGGAGCTTAAGTGAGGCTCCTTCCGAATGTTCCATGTCTGTCTCGTGTCAGTGTCTTGCTTGTGGAATGCATTAGATCTATGTGTATTGCTGTTTGCAGGCATGAATGGATTACTGTCTGGTCATATCTGGAAATGTATCATTTTGTCCTGTATAGTATAAAAGAAGGGTCACATATCTATGTAAGGGGGAAGAGAGAAAGGAGGAGACTGAGGATCAGAATCAGGAGACATGGAAGAGTCGGAGAGGTGGTCTGCTGTTCCCGCCAGGGCCTAGCCTTGCAAAGAGACTACCTAGGGCCTCCATTTGTCAAGACAGTGAATGCCTGGACATGATGGAAGTGCGTGGATATTCAGCACTGGTACCACATGCATCCGAAGGAATAGGAACCCATTGCTAAGTGAGAGCTGTCTCCTCGGCTGTGGGCCTGCTGCTCAGATGCTGCACAGGCGACTTATGATCAGGAGAGCTTTACACTAGAACAATATGGGAAGGGAAGTGAAAGGCAAACATATCCAGCTACATACATCTGAGAACCTTGTTGTTGGAAGTGGAAAGAAAGAACAAAGAATACAGAAGGCAAGTAGAGGAATAAGAGACCCCGATCACAAACTAACATGATTCTACACAAATGGCCAGAGCTGGGAAACAAACAAGGAGAATTGGAGCTCCGAACAGAGGAGGAGAAATATGATGTCATCGGCATCACGGACACCTGGTGGGATGATACACATGATTGGTTACAAGGCTTGAAGGATACAATGTATTTATAAGGAACCGACCTAATAAAGGGGAGGAGGTGTTGTGTTGTATGTTAGGAAAACATTCTAAGATGATCTGGTAACATATGGCGGTGCTGATGGTTCTCCTTGGGCCGGTTTATTGGCTCTTCAATATACTGTCAGCAGTATACACCTCTGTTGTGGCGCAGGTTATGGGGTATTCCGTGGCTCTGGGGTCCGCAGTTATAACTCTGCTCTGTGTTTGGGGTCCTCTCCTCACGGTAACATGTATCCTTCTGTGTTTTACCACTCGTGTCTCGGCCGCCTCGCAGGGACTCTCCTGTGACCGGCCACAACTCTTCTCTGGATCCAACAACTCTTCCGGTAGCTTCTGGCAGCTCCCTGACTGCAATGCTGATGGGGATCTTTCTTCTCCCGGTGATCCTCACTCACTCTCTATACACACTGACGCCGTCCCTCTCTGTGTCTCTGATGGACGCCCGGAAATTTTCACTATCTAACTCACTTGTCTGACTAACTCCTCTCAACTTCGCACATAGTCACACTGACTAACTATACAGTTAACTTGTTTAACATCTGCCTTACTGACAAACTCTGTGCACACTTTACTGTTCTGATCTAACAATCTATTACTATATACTATGGAGACGGGACTTTCACAACACTGAATGGTTTCATTGGCTGTCTGGCTAACGTTTGGCTGCATTGGATGCAGAGAGCCGAAGTCTCGAGAAAGCATGACATTACCGCCAAGACTCGTGCATGTGCAATAAACAGCCAAGAAGGCCGTCACATACAGCCAGGTTGGGCAGAAGTGCTGGGATCTTGGAACGCCATGTCTGTAATCATGTAATGTATCAGCTGTTTGTGGGCAGACTATGATGGCGGACAGCAGCACCCAGACGTACCTGAGGGGAGGCGCCAATAATCCAATACGTGATGCAGGTTCTAAAATGGACCCAGATCCATGGTCCATAGATCCAGCATATATTTTGGGGGGTACCAAGACGGTGAAGCACTCACGTTTCCATGAGAAGTGCTTTGTCCTTTATTAGTTGCACATAAGTAAAGCCAACGTTTCGACTTTCTTGAACGGTCTTTTTCAAGTCACTAATGTCTGAGAGCACCCACACCAGTATAAATGCACGCCCAATAAAATAATGAGCCAATCACCAAACAATTAATTAAAAGAGCCCACCCATATTAATGAGGGCTCAAGCATATTCAACATACCCCAGAGGCAGGTGTTCCCCATGTACCACCAGACAGAGGATGTCACACTCATCACATACCGTATTGTACCGGCGTCCATGATAGCCAGCAGCGCATGCGCGAGATTCAGAGAAAGCCGCGCGACACTATGATTCAATCATGGCAATGGAGCCCTGCAGCGATGGTGCGCATGCGCAGGGCCCGGCCACCTGGTCCATGTGTCCACCCAACTCCTGTTCTGACCATCAACATAAACGCAGAACTAGACAACACATATATCAAATGTTTGGTCCTTGCCCATATGGAGGGAAGGATCCCAATCTATCATAGCGCATGCACGGGGCATAAGCGTATGGACTCCGGAGCACTAGAAAGTCCCCAAAACTCCTCCTCCACATTGCGGTGACAACTTGTTTGTAATCACCGGAGGTACATTGGCCCCTTAACATCTGAATTGACAGCAATAAGCAGCCCTGATGAAAGGATTGTATCGAAGGGAAATGTACTAATGTGTCAGAAACACGTTTTTAGGATTATCTCATAATAGAAGAGAAAACCATGATCATACCTAGTGGGGCCAGATCACCCACCTTGGGCCCGCCCACGTGACATAATTCCCTCATAAGCACAATTAATCAGACAAAAAAGCTAAAAATGATGCGATAATGCCGCTCAACTGGTTTTAATCCAAAGCCGTGGCCTCCAGAGGGATATAGACTTTAGAAACAAGAATAACTAGTTGGTCAAAGGCCAAACTAAATTGAAAAACCAGGCCTAGAGACTATTCTAGTTCAGGTCCCTCAGTAAGGGAGTACTGGTACCCGGCTCTGACCCGGCGTCTGGGGGCGGCAATAAAACTAACACAACTTTAAAGACAGAAATCAATGGAGTAAATAGAGAGCAGCAGGCAAATAAGGTAATCCCCATCGTACATCCCAAAGTGCCTATAGCAGGGGGTCACATTCAATATTTAACCCCTTAGGCTGCAGGGTGTCCAGTTGGAAAATCCACCTCACCTCCCACAAGCGCAACCTCTTCTCCCTATCACCCCCTCTGATGTTCGGGGGTACTGCATCAATCACTCTGCAGCGGAGCTGGCTCACCGAGTGCCCCGATCTACAGAGGGCTTGGGAACAGGCATGTTGATCTTCCGCGTTCTAATATTGCTTTTATGGTTGGCAATGCACTTCCGTACTTTGGTTTCCCCACGTACATTAGGCCACAAGGGCAACTGATGACATAAATAACACACGCAGAGGAGCAGGTGAAACGCCCCCTAATGTAGGCAACACCCGTACGCGAATGTGTAAATTTATCGCCTCGTCGATTACCACAGAAGACGCAACCCAAACATGGAAAACACCCATTTTTAACTGGCGCCAAAGTGTGTTGAATGGTAGAGCACCTAGTAGTTCTCATGTTGTGTACCAATCTATCCTTCGGGTTGCGCCCCCTGCGGTATGCCATCATAGGTGGGTAACTGAATTCCAACATATCGGGGTGACAACCTGCAAGCACATGCCAGTGTTTTGTAATAATCTGTTTCAATTTGGAACTCACCGGCCCATAGGTGGACATAAATGGGATGCGTGTTGCGCTCTTGTTTCCTGGCGCTGCAGTCAATAACGCTTCACATGTTACCTGTTTAACTCGCACAATCTGTTCATCAATGTGTGCCTTGGGATACCCCCTTGCCAAAAAGTTATCGCACATGAGAGCCAACCGATTATCAAAAAACTCATCGTTGGTAAAGCGCCTTACTCGGAGCAGCTGGCTCCAAGACAAAGACCTGATCATCTCCGCAGGGTGATCACTGCAATAATGTAACGGATTGTTGCGGTCTGTAGGTTTTGAATACAGATCGGTCCGTAAGGAAGTGCCTTGCTTGATCACAAGGACTTCCAAGAACTGTAAAGAGTGATTGGAAAACACCAAGGTGAACTTCAAATCCGAGCGGATGCTGTTCAACTCTTGATGAAATTCCATGAGTTCCTCCTCAGTCCCATTCCAGTATACCTTGGTCCAGGCTGGGGAGGCATAGACCGACGTGTCCTCTACATACCGTATGAACAAATTGGTGTAAGTAGGGGCCATGTTGGACCCCATAGCGGTCCCTCTTCGCTGACGGTAAAACTTTCTATTGTATAGGAAAAAGTTGTTGTTGAGAACCAAAGATAGTAATGTCAATACAAATGCTCTACAGCCATTGGATAGATCGGAGCTTTGTAAATAGTGTCTGGTGACTAACGATCCCATGTTCAATAATCGTGTAGAGGGACGTAACATCAAAGGAGCCCAACATGGCCCCCGCACTCACAGTATTTTCATCAGAAAGTCTGAGGTGTCCTTCACATAAGATAAGGCCTGAGTGGCAAATGGTTGTAACACTTTGCCCAGAGATGTTATTATACAGTGATCCCCTACCGCAGATGATCGGCCGGCCAGGCAGCTTCCACAGATCTCTATGGATTTTAGGTAATGTATATAGATACGGTACCAAGGGGTAGACTGGCAAATGGAAACTGGTATAGTGGTTTGTCCATCCTCCCCACCAGCAGCGCATCATCAAGCTCATATACAGACTGAGACATAACCTCATGGTGATACTAATCAGTGTCGAGCACCGCTAAGGCTCCTCCCTTATCAGCCGTACGGATGGTGATAATAATCGAGCACCGCGAAGGCTCCTCCCTTATCAGCCGTACGGATGGTGATAATAATCGAGCACCGCGAAGGCTCCTCCCTTATCAGCCGTACGGATGGTGATAATAATCGAGCACCGCGAAGGCTCCTCCCTTATCAGCCGTACGGATGGTGATAATAATCGAGCACCGCGAAGGCTCCTCCCTTATCAGCCGTACGGATGGTGATAATAATCGAGCACCGCTAAGGCTCCTCCCTTATCAGCCGTACGGATGGTGATAATAATCGAGCACCACGAAGGCCCCTCCCTTATCGGCCGTACGGATGGTGATAATAATCGAGCACCGCGAAGGCTCCTCCCTTATCGGCCGTACGGATGGTGATAATAATCGAGCACCGCGAAGGCTCCTCCCTTATCGGCCGTACGGATGGTGATAATAATCGAGCACCACGAAGGCTCCTCCCTTATCGGCCGTACGGATGGTGATAATAATCGAGCACCGCGAAGGCTCCTCCCTTAACGGCCGTACGGATGGTGATAATAATCGAGCACCGCGAAGGCTCCTCCCTTATCGGCCATACGGATGGTGATAATAATCGAGCACCGCGAAGGCTCCTCCCTTATCGGCCGTACGGATGGTGATAATAATCGAGCACCGCGAAGGCTCCTCCCTTAACGGCCGTACGGATGGTGATAATAATCGAGCACCGCGAAGGCTCCTCCCTTATCGGCCGTACGGATGGTGATAATAATCGAGCACCGCGAAGGCTCCTCCCTTATCGGCCATACGGATGGTGATAGTCTCATCCGCACGGAGCTCATTCACCACGGCCCGTTCGGAGCTCGCGGTCTGGATACATCACATGCTACCAACTTAGAATATGTTTGTACGGCATGATCAGCCTCGTGGCGCAGTCCATGCAAAGGCATCACGGGGGTTGGACTGCGCAGCGCCAGTTGTCACATTAGATGCACGATTGGCAAAGAAAGTTTTCAACTTCAGTTTTCTAAAGAAAGATCTGCAGTCAATATGGAGCCTAAAGCAGTGAGCTGTAGCCACCGGGCCGAAGGACAAGCCCTTAGAGGGAACACTTATCAGACAGAGCTTTAGATGAAATGTTTACCACTGATGAGTTCATTGAGTCGCCCTCTCTGCACCCGTTAGTACCCTCTGGGTGCATCTTCCACGACCTGAGGTGCCTCCTGACACCTCTTCTCCTGGGGGTCTTCGGTCAGGCGGTAACCTTGGTGGACGGGCCCCTAAAAAAGGCTCACCAGTAGCACTTCCCTTTCTAGACTCCTCTGCTGACTCGGAACCTGCAGATGACCATCCCAAATTGGTGTTTCCACGTCGTTGTTTCCTCTTCTTCTGTCTATGAGGCCTTGTCAGTCTTTGTAGCTGCTGACGACCAGAAGGCGACTGCCAAGCATATAGCTGTCCCTGGCGATAGTCATCTGCATGGCGTGCCCACTTGTTCCTTTTAGTCATTTCTACTTCACTTTTGAATTTTTGAACTGATGCATGTACCTTGCTGGCGTGCTCAGTCCATTCCTCCTCCGAGGTGAGGGATCGCAGCCCCTCCTCGATTTTGGATATGGAAGACACCGTGTCTGCAATCTCAATCTGTAAATACTCCAAGTTCAACCGAAGTCCTATTTATTTGATATGCAGGCAAACTTGTTACAGTACTCTTTATTAGAGGTCATCACAGCGGGTGGCACATGCGGGCACAGACCCCTGGGCATCCACCTCACTGTATAGCACTTCCGCAGGGTGACAGAGTGCAGCTTTAGGGAGACCAAATGTCTATTTAGGGACTCATATTTATGAACAAGTGACTTAGTATCAGGTCTACTCAAAAAAGGGTTGGCCAAAATACGTGTGGCATCATCTTCAGTTATATGCTGACCTGGAATCCCCATATCAGGCCCAGTCGAGATATCCATGCCTCTAACTGGTGCCCGCTGCCTTGGATGCATACTCGATAGAAAGGATAGACAATTGTGGCTGACAGCAGCACCCAGACGTACCTCAAAACGTGAGGGGAGGCTCCAATAATCCAACACGTGATGCAGGTTTAAGCCGCATCCGGGTACCAAGACGGTGAAGCACTCACGTTTCCATGAGAAGTGCTTTGTCCTCTATTAGTTGCACATAAGTAAAGCCAACGTTTGTGGGCATGTACCTGAATGGGTGCGGGGGCATGGGATGGGGGTTTATTCATTGTGTAATATATATGTATGTGACTGTCTATGCATTTCAAGCTTTAAAAAGACCCCAGAGGGTCGAGACGTTACGGTTATTTTATATGGAGGAATAAAGAACGTTGGGTTTTATACGCTGCGTACATATTCGGAATTCAGACTCTAATATGGCTATGCATTAACAGATACCGTGCCGAGAACAGCTTATTGGTAGTGCTGCTGGCGTAGCTTTCTTCTTACTCAAAGAGTGGTCATAAATGGCTGCACATCCAAGTGGAAGAATGTATCAAGTGGGACCACAAGGCTCTGTCCTGGGCCCAGTGTTGGTCAACATTGTTATACATGATCTGGAGGAGGGAATTGTGGGAAACTGATCAAATGTGCTGACGACACAAAGCTAGGAGGGATAGCTAACACTAGGGAAGAGAGAGGATTCAGAAAGATCTAGAAAAGCTTGGACAGTGGTCGGCGACTAACAGAATGGTATTTAACAAGGAGAAATGCAAAGTCCTTCATCTGGGCAAGAAAAATGAAAAAAGCGCATACAGAATGGGAGGAATTGGGCTAAGCAGCAGCATGTGAAAAAGACTTGGGTATACTAATAGATCATAGACTGAACATGAGTCAACAATGTGATGCAGCAGCCAAAAAGGCAAACACAATTCTGGGATGTATTAAGAGAAGCATAGAGTCTAGATCATGTGAGGTCATTATCCCCTCTACTCTTCCTTAGTCAGACCTCATCTGGAATACTGGGTCCAGTTCTGGGCACCCCACTTTATACAAGACATAGGCAAACTGGAGCAAGTTCAGAGAAGAGTTACCAAGATGGTGAGCGGTCTGCAAATCATGTCCTATGAGGAACGGGTAAAGGATCTGGGAATGTTTAGCAGAAGAGAAGGCTGAGAGGAGACTTAATAGCGGTCTACAAATACCTGAAGGGCTGTCACAGTGCAGAGGGATCAGCCCTATTCTCATCTGTACAAGGAAAGACTAGAAGCAATGGGAGGAAACTGAAAGGGAGGATACACAGATTAGAGATTAGACAGTGAGAGGGATCAATGAGTGGGACAGGTTGTCACAGTGCAGAGGGATCAGCCCTATTCTCATCTGCACAAGGAAAGACTAGAAGCAATGGGATAAAACTGAAAGGAAGGAGGCACAGATTAGATATTAGACAGTGAGGGGATCAATGAGTGGAACAGGTTGCCACGGGAGGTGGGGAGTTCTCCTTCAATGGAAGTCTTCAGAGGCCGGACAGACATCTGTCTGGGATGATTTAGTGAATGATTGAGCAGGGGGTTGTAGCCAATAACCCTGGAAGAAACAAAGACCCCGAAAGTGCAGTGTCTGAGGAACAGGCTCACAGCCAAATAACTCCAAATAACATCAGCAACCTGGCACAGATACAACAGAATAAAGAGGTGCAGAGGGAGGATTCTCAGAGAGAAAAATATACAGCAGGGGGAGGTGGAAACAAAATGCCAGCCCCTTGAATTAGAGTCTGAGCCTGAAAAAGGCCCTTTTAGGGCCGAAACGTAGCCTACCCCTTTTTATGGAATAATAAAGTTCATATTGATTTCATGAATCTTTCGGATGCTGACACTTTTTTCATCATCTTTTTTCAGCCAGCTCAATCACCCACAACTACAGCCGTGTGTTACCAGAAATCCCCAAACTACAAGTCCCTGGAGCACAACATGACATCAGTATATAGGATGTATATACAAATGCCATCAAAATTATTGCCCTTCCCACATTACAACTTCAGCTTATTTGCCAAATTTGCCAACTTTTAGCTGTTTGCAAAAAAGAAAATCAAGAACCTAAATCACTGCACAAAGTGACGTAACAAGTGTTTTCTCCAAATTCCCTCAAAATGCCAATTTTTCTGACCACTGAAGTCTCAGAATTATTCACCCCCCAAATAAAATCCCTCATAGGAGCCACATCTGTAAGTCAGGAGTCATCTCGGGCACACCTGATACCAGTAGTCAAGGGCTCCATTAGTTGCATCAGGTGTGCTTCACCAGCCACAACACAGGTGAAGGTACTGATGACCAACCATGACAAACATGAAGGCACTGATGACCAACCCACACAGAGGTAAAGGTACTGATGATCAACCACCACACCGGTGAAGGTACTGATGACCAACCACACACAGGTGAAGGCTCTGATGACCAACCACCACACCAGTGAAGGTACTGATGACCAACCACCACACCAGTGAAGGTACTGATGACCAACCACACACAGGTGAAGGCACTGATGACCAACCACCGCAGAAGTGAAGGCACTGATGACCAACGACCACAGGTGAAGGCTCTGATGACCAACCACCACACCAGTGAAGGTACTGATGGCCAACCACACACAGGTGAAGGCTCTGATGACCAACCACCACACCAGTGAAGGTACTGATGACCAACCACCACACCAGTGAAGGTACTGATGACCAACCACACACAGGTGAAGGCACTGATGACCAACCACCACAGAGGTGAAGGCACTGATGACCAACCACACACAGGGGAAGGCACTGATGACCAACCACCGCAGAGGTGAAGGCACTAATGACCAACGACTACAGGTGAAGGTAATGATGCCCACCCACCACACAGATGAAGGTGTGAGGATATATATATATATATTGCCATATGTTCTTTATACTTTTATACCTATATGCAAGTTCTATTCAATTCCAAATAAGAAAAAACGTAATCTGTCGCCTTAACATCAGATATTCCAAGGCTTTGCCAGGCTGAGAGAGATGTTTCTAAAAATTCAGAGATGATACCGAACCAGACACGAAGGCTGCATGTACTTGGCTGTTTTCCCAGAAGCGCCATATCAAGATTTTCTGAACTTTCACTGTCTCAGGCCGGAAATCCGGACTTCCCATATATGGAGAATGCATGCTTGGCCGTTTTCTTAGAATTGAGTGGGTGATTCTTTCCACTGGAGTTAATTGAATACGTGATTTTCTGTACATAAGCCAGAGGCGCCGTAGCAAGATAACGACTGTTTTCACTGTCTCAGGCCGGAAATCCGGACTTCCCATATATGGTTATGAGCCCATCACCCCTTGCTGGTGATGAGACAAAGGGTATAAGATCTCATGTAATCTGTAATAAAGAGGAGCCATGTCCCGTGTGAGAAACTATACCAGACCTCCGTGTGGTGTTTTCTTCTCTCCGCCGGCAGCGGGGCAAGTGGGGTGGGCCTGATTGGTGCTGTACTTAGAATTACCCTGACAAATGGCGCAACCAACTGTGGGGCGACAAAGCCAGAGCCTGCAGCGCAGTCCACCCGGATCCACGCCACTGAGAAGCCGTCCTGCTGCAAACCAAGCCTGATCAACTCAGAACTCCAGGTAAGACCAGCATATATTTATGTTGTGTTTTACGCTGAGAGTCTTGCAGCAGGACTGACTATCTGTGGTTTGTGACCGGATGGGTTGGGTTAAGAGTTCTACACGGTAACTCGTGTGGGCTCCGGGTTTGCCGTCATGGACCACTGACCGTGATATGCGCACCAATCGGTCACCCGGAAACTAGTCTGTAGTCTATTTGTACTTGGAAGTCCATGGTGTTTTAACGATAGTGAAGGTTGTTTGTTGTATTTAGTCTCACAAGAGAAGGGACCCTCGGTTGTTTTTCCAGTATATAAGGGACTAACAATTTGAAAATGAAGAAGGATGCATGCTGAGAGGGATGCATTTTGTGAGACAGGTTTCATAAGAGAAGGGACCCTCGGTTGTTTTGCCATATATATATCCCGGGCTAACAATTTGAAAATTAAGAGGGATGCATTTTGTGAGACAGGCTTCATAGGAGAAGGGACTCTCGGTTGTTTTGCCTTATATATGGGGCTAATGATTTGATTTCAGAGAGATGCATTTTATGAGGTTGGTTCTATAGGAGAAGGGACCCTCGGTTGTTTTGCCATATATAAGGGGCTGACAATTTGAAAATTAAGAGGGATGCATTCTATGGAGCGTGTTATTATTATTATTGTTGTTGTTGTTCTAATATGCGTAAGATCTTATTAAAGAAGACAGAGCCCCTCAAGGGCTGCCGCCGTGCGGATCAATTGGTGGAGGAGAGTCCCAATCTGTAAAATGTAACAAAACTTATGAAAATGTGTGACACCGACCCGCACGGTAGATTACAAAAATGGTGTCTGGGAGGGAGGTCTTTAGGACCAAGAGGCGCCTTGAAAGACCAAGGTTTGCTAGGAGAGAGAGAGACAGTCAGAGAAAGTTAGGTATGTACATTATTTGTTTAAGAAAGTATCCGTAAGTGAAATGTTGAAAAGTACAGTAAGTGATCAAGAGGGCGTCAGGAGAGTGTCTATTAAAGGTTATATTGGCAGTTAGGTAGGGGAGAGAAGTATGAGGAACAAGCAAGTCGAGAAGAAAGTTACAATGCATGTGATTTGTTGGCAAAGAAAGAAGAAAATGTGTATAATACAAGATAGATAATAGATATGGATATATATGTGTATATATGTATATACTGTATGTGCAAATAGTTAACTGAGCTTGCTTTTAGAGGAGAAGAGTTTTGTTGACATGTAGCTGTAGAGTCTGTGTAAGCTTTCCAAGGTCAAGAAGATAACGAAGCGAGAGAAAATGCAATAATAACCCTGGATAATATCTCTGCTTGCTGTAAAGGAATGAAGGCTTGAAATGAATTAAATTAATTATACTGTCTTAGTAGGCAGGAAATATAGCAATTTCTAAGGTATATTCTTACTTATACAGGGGTTGAAAATGAATGTTGCAAGGTCCCAGGATATGTGTTAATTATGAGTTCAAATGCAGGGCTGTGCAGTCTGTGTTTCATATTCGTAGAGAGATAACAGTTTGTTTTACAAAGGTGGGGGCTTTCAGACTTGACTCTCAGCTCAGGGTCAAATACAGAGAAAGAGAGACAAGGGGGGCAGAAAAACACCCACAGATTCTAAAATACTTCAGCGTTTAATACAGCATATAATAGCTTCAGTACATAAGAAATATAGAATGTCTCAGTCACTCAGCAAACTTTTTTCACATAATTTGTCAAAGATAGCGCTCATTCACAATCTCATCTCAATAGAATCATGTACTTTATAACATTATAGCACTCACCTCAATGTTTGTCAACTGATGTATGTTTGTCAAACTTTTTTTGTCTGTGCATCTGCATGTACTGGTACACCTTCAAGGGGGGTGACGGAGCAGACTTGAGAGCATGGATGGATGAGAGTTAGTGACCCGTGTTCGGGCTGTGGTGAGTGTGTGATGCAGATAATGACTGGGGATAAAAGTCCTCCCCATGCATGGGACTTTGCTTGGTTGAGATGTGGACGTGTAGACTGTTAAGCTGAAATGAGCTGTGAAGAAAGACGCACGGAGCCAATATCGAAGGGGTGGAGCTAGATGATGTAACAGTACATAATGTTTCATCCCTCTTGCACAAGGGAGGGGGTGAGGATCTTGAGCAGCTAGTAAAAGTTTTTGTTTTGTTTTTTCTCCTGTCTCAGATTTGATAAGACATTGCAGGCAGGAACAGACTAATAATGAATTCACTTAAAGGGATCTCACATTTCCAATATTAGTAGATGTTTTGTAGATTATTCTGTCCCGATGTAACTCATGTCTGTTATTGGTGCTAACATCTTACAGGCCTTATCTGCATCCATCAAATCTTTTTACAATGTGGTACTACCTTAAACCAGGTACTATTGTTCCAATTGAGTACCCTGGTTTAAAGGGGGGGAGGAGAAGGCATAGGTGATCTAGGTATTGCAAATCAGCCATTTTTAAATTCAGCCATTTTTAAATTTTTTGCAAGCCATTTTTAAATTTTTTTATTTTTTGCAACAAGGTTCTGATCTTTTTGAAATAGAATACCAGCCTGATTGTCTAGCAGTGATGCAACAAGAAAATTTAAGTTTAAAAAAAAAAAAAAAGTTACTGAAAGCCCTTGTTAATAATGCATATTTTGAGTTGTTTTTTATAGATGGTACCAGGGTGATGGACGACTCCACACTGGATATGCAGTGGTTACACAACAAGATGTCCTAAAAGCAGAATGCCTCCGCATGTCTCAGTACAAGAAGCGGATCTAAAGGCCCTCACTGAGGCGTGTAGAGTGGCCACAGGTAAGACGGTAAACATTTACACTGACTCCCGGTATGCATTTGGCATAGCTCATGATTATGGCCCAACATGGAAGGCCAGATAGTTTTTTCATTCAGCAGGACAGCCAATTAAGAATGATGCAGCGGTGCAGTCTCATGGAGGCCCTACTTCTACCTGACAAGGTGGAAAGTTCACACCAATTCCTACACCGGAGAAACGAGAGGCAACGCCATCACAGGCCACACAGCAAAGGCAGCGGCCCTGAAGCCGTGGAAGAAAAGAAGAAAAGGAGAATTTAACAATAAGTTTGGACTTTGATAAAAACTTGGACTTTGATAATAATTTTGGACTTTGATAAAAATTTGGACTTTGATAAAAACTTGGACTTTGATAATAATTTTGGACTTTGATAAAAATTTGGACTTTGATATGCTAATGACTTTACAGTTACAAGCCAGCAAGGAAGAAAAAGGAAAAATGGACTAAAAAGGGACGGCGTATGGTGAACAGTCAACAGAACTTGCTTACCATAGTCCCTGTGCTCCATGATGGCCCAGCTGACGCACCAAAAGACGCACCTCTCAAAGCAGTAATGATGTCGGTGCTTGAACGAGGACGGGTGGCTCCTGGGTTTTCTGTAGCTGCTGCATCATTTGTCCAGTTTTGCATGATCTTTGCCGTAAGCAACAGGGCAGAAGTAAATTTGCCACACCACACTTGCCTAGACCACTCTACCCATTTCAGGGATTGCAAATTGGCTACACTCAGCTCCTACTTGTTGGGAAGTATGAATATGTGCTTGTTGTTGTTGATGTTTTTCAGGTTGGAGACCTACTCTGTTACCAAAGTAAATAAGCAGGTAACCGCACAGAAGCTCATGAATGAGGTAATCCGCAGATACGGGGTACCGGAAGTGATTGAGTCAAACAAAGGTACACACTTCACAGGTGAAATAATGCAACACATCATGTCTGCTTTGGGTATATTCCAGGCTTTTCACACACCCTACCATCCGCGGAGTAGGGGGAAAGTAGATACAAAAGACAATGGAGGAAATGGGCAAATTTTGAATTGAGTGTCTTCCATTAGTTTTTCTTTTTCTCCGGAGGATACATGCCACAGTAGCTGAGTTTGGGGAATGATTTTCTTGTTAATGTTGTCATAGGTCTCTCCAAGGAATTGTCAATAATGCATTCTGCAGTCTCTGCTTTCCTCCCAGGTCCTACAGATGAGTGTCACAATCTAAAACCAGGTGACAGGGTCTATGTGAAAAAGTTTGAGAGAGAAACCCTGTTTGAATGACCCTACCAGATGTTGCTCACCACCCCAACTGCAGTCAAGCTCAAAGGAAAGCCCACTTGGATCCACACTTCGCACTGAAAACCTCATGATCCTGCATATCCTTTACATGCTATAATGTGGTACAATTCCTCTAACACACACCTTTGACTACTGTACACTAGCCCCCTGTTTCAGAACAAATTAATACAATCAAATGTGCAATATGAAGACTACACTGAGGGTGAGAATCCAACACTGCATCCTGCTAGGAGAGACATTGACGCTCCAGGTGGTAACTTTGATCCACATGTATATATAGATGCAATAGGAGTGCCAAGGGGGGTGCCAGATGAATTTAATTCTAGAGATCAGGTAAAGCAGGTTTTGAGTCCTTATTTGCTTTTGTCACTGTTAATAATAATGTAGATTGGATGAATTATATCTATTACAATCAGCAGAGGTTTGTAAACTACACCAGAGATGCTTTACAAGGGTTAGCTGACCAGTTAGGGCCCACTGCATCCATGGCCCTAGAGTGGCCCTGGATATGATTTTAGCAGAAAGAGGTGGGGTATGTAATTTCCTGTATGTGTATTATCCCTTTGATCAAAAAGAGTATGAGTAAGGGACTGGATAATGTGACACCAAAATTTCCCTTGTTTGAAAAAGATGAAGAGCCAGTCCCGATAATGCCAACCAGATACGTTACCAGAAGAATGGAGAGATGGACTAGTACTGCGCCTGCCTCAGTCTCATAAGATGGACTGTCAGTGGAATTCCCATTTGCCTAGGGATAGTGCAGAAGACCTTAGGTTCCGGCGAGGGCACACCCTGTGGGGTGTTAACTTGTACAGATAGAGGGTATGGATGCCCGGAAATGAGCCCAGGGAATCCATGGCCTCCTTCTGAGGTGAGGTAGGGATTCCCCCCCCTT
Organism: Eleutherodactylus coqui; assembly: GCF_035609145.1. Taxonomy (NCBI): domain Eukaryota; kingdom Metazoa; phylum Chordata; class Amphibia; order Anura; family Eleutherodactylidae; genus Eleutherodactylus; species Eleutherodactylus coqui. Next base: position 318,542,766 of record NC_089839.1, on the reverse strand, counting down.
TAGGAGTAGGGACTTACGGGCAGTGGAGAAACCCTGACGCAAGGGAGAGGCGACCGAGGAAGAGTACGAGGCCTGGTGTTTGATCTCCATATTAAGTTTTTTAGGGGGGTTTGTGAGGGTATATGTATATATTGCCATATGTTCTTTATACTTTTATACCTATATGCAAGTTCTATTCAATTCCAAATAAGAAAAAACGTAATCTGTCGCCTTAACATCAGATATTCCAAGGCTTTGCAAGGCTGAGAGAGATGTTTCTAAAAATTCAGAGATGATACCGAACCAGACACGAAGGCCACGTGTACTTGGCTGTTTTCCCAGAAGCGCCATATCAAGATTTTCTGAACTTTCACTGTCTCAGGCCGGAAATCCGGACTTCCCATATATGGAGAATGCATGCTTGGCCGTTTTCTTAGAATTGAGTGGGTGATTCTTTGCACTGGAGTTAATTGAATACGTGATTTTCTGTACATAAGCCAGAGGCGCCGTAGCAAGATAACGACTGTTTTCACTGTCTCAGGCCGGAAATCCGGACTTCCCATATATGGTTATGAGCCCATCACCCCTTGCTGGTGATGAGACAAAGGGTATAAGATCTCATGTAATCTGTAATAAAGAGGAGCCATGTCCCGTGTGAGAAACTATACCAGACTTCCGTGTGGTGTTTTCTTCTCTCCGCCGGCAGCGGGGCAAGTGGGGTGGGCCCGATTGGTGCTGTACTTAGAATTACCCTGACAAAGGCACTTGTTAGGTCTGGCAGATGTGCGAGTCGTTCTCTAAATCCATGCTTGTCTTTTTTCCTGCACTGCCACGGTTATATTGGTTCTGCCTCTTCCCCGTAGCTGCAGATTGTTGGTCATCTCTTCACCACTATATAAAGGCCTCAGACCTGACAGCTCCTGCTGCAGTGTTGATGTATGAGTCCTCTCATATATGCACATGTCGCAGCTGCTCCTGGTTGTTCCTGTGTTTGCAGTTTATGCTTGGTCTACAGTTTGCTCAAGTACTTCCAGCTCGGTCCTGAACTTGCTCACTCCTTGGTTCTGCAGATGGCGTGGGGTTATCCAATTTACTAGTTTCCAGGTGATCAGTCCTGACAGGTTTAATTCACGCCTAGGTTCCTGCGCAGGGCCGCCCTTGTCAGGGCAAATTCTCTATATTGGTTGGGCGACACAGCAAATCCACATCAAATCCTTAACAGTATACTGAAGCCATGGATCCTGCTGGCTCTAAACCCGCTGGGATTCTAGAACTTTTTCAAGAGTTGTAGCAACAATGACAGAGGCAGGATCAGATCCTGGCCTACTTAAACAATGTGAGTACACGTCTTGGCAGTATCTTTGCTGCCATGACATCGCCACAACCTACCGTAATTGTGGTCACCATCATGTCATGTCTGCAATTGGCAGCACCACCTCGTTATGAGGGAGACCCAGGGCAATGTCAGGGTTTCATAAATCAGTGCACCCTGCATTTTGAATTACTTCCACACCTCTTTTTGTCTGATCACGGCAAAGTGGCATTTGATTTGTCCCACCTCTCGGGCCAAGCTTTGGCTTGGATTAACCCTCTCTGGGAGAGGGATAATCCACTGGTGAACAACACCACCCTATTCATTGAGACCTTTCGCCGCTTTTTTGACGAACCCAGTTGTCTGTCATCAGCCGTGTCCGCCTTGCTGCGACTTGCTCAGAGTAACCTCACGGTGGGTCAATACGTGATCCAGTTTCACACCTTGGTTTCCAAGTTAAGGTGGAATAATGAGGTTTTAGTCGCCGTGATCTGGGAGGGACTGAATGGGCGAATTAAGGATGGATTGGCAGGATGCAAGGTCCCCACTTCTCTAGATGCTCTCATCTCATTAGCCACAAGGACAGATCTATGGTTTCAGGAGAGAGCTAGGGAGATTAACTAGAAACAGAGTTCTATCTGTCCTGCACCACCTCCAACCTTTCAGTCTAGCGATTTGGAACCCATGCAAGTGGATCGGCTAGGGTTGTCTAGGAGGGAGTGTGAGCGAAGACTAGAGAAAGGTCTATGCTTATATTGTGGGTCTTCCAGCCATTTAGTGCGTGAATGCCCCCGCAAACGGGGAAATTCCCTGACCTAGGATCATTTAAAGAAGCTGGCCTAGGTGAGGATCATTCCTCTCCTCAATTAAATCTTCCTAGTAGTTTGGTTTTCTCCGACACCCAGGTATTGCTGGGAGCCTTCATTGATTCTGGCACCGCCGGGAATTTTATTCAACAAGCTTTTGTTGATCACCATCAGATTCCCGTTCGTCATTTCGATAGACCTCTGATGGTCGCCACCGTCAAAGGTAGCATCTTCGGCGAGGGTATTCAATTGATCACAGAGCCACTACAGTTAAAGATAGGTGCTTTGCATTCAGGAAAGATATCTCTGTTAGTACTTCCTGGGGCCCCTAGTCCACTGCTCTTAGGTCTGCCCTGGCTCCACGATCATAACCCAGTCCTAGACTGGAATAAGGGCAAGGTGCTAAGTTGGAGTGGAGCCTGCCACACCAGATGTATGCACGCCCTTCATCTTGTGCGCCTGGCTTCCATAACTGCTCGTCTCCTGCCTTAGGCTTATCAGAGTTTCAGAGATGTATTTGACAAAAAAGAGGCTCAGAGCCTCACATCACATCGCCCCTACGATTGTCCCATTGAACTCATGCCTGGTACCGTACCTCCTTGAGGACGAGTTTATTCCTTGTCCCTTCCAGAGACGCAGGCCATGGCCAAGTATGTGAAAGATAATTTGGCCAAAAGGGTTCATTTGAAAGTCCTCCACCCTGGCTAGGGCTGGGTTTTCCTTCATCAAGAAGAAAAATGGTTCCTTGCATCCCTGCATTGACTAGCGAGGGCAGAATGCTATCACGGTGAAAAACAAATATCCACTGCCGTTGATTTCTGAGCTGTTCAATCATCTGCAAGGGGCTCGGATTTTCACTAAAATTGATTTGAGAGGTGCGTACAATCTGATTCGCATTCGCCAGGGAGACAAGTGGAAGACGGCCGCTATGAATATCTGGTAATGCCATTTGGGCTAGATATTTACTAAGACTCACTTCCCTTTTTGAGATATATTGTCTCCAAACAAGGTTTGGGGATGGACCCTGAAAAGGTCTCGGTTGTGTTGACTTGGCTCCGTCCTTCGGGACTTTGCGTGATTCAGCGATTCTTAGGCTTCGCAAATTATTACAGGCAATTTATTCCACATTTTTCCTCCCTGGTGACTTCTATTTCCACTCTCACACGAAAGGGAGCAGATGCCAAACAATGGCCTCAGGAGGCAGAATCTGCCTTTTAGGCCCTTAAGTCAGCCTTCTCCTCCGCTTATGTGTTGCACCGATCAGATGGCGAGACGCAGTTTTTCTGGAGTTTGATGCCTTTTCCTCTGGAGCATGGGCGGTTGGTTCTCTTGCAAAAAGGTGCGCCTGGTCACAAGAGAGCATGAGGATTCTTTTCCAAGGCCTTTTCCGCAGCAGTGCAAATTAATTAATAGGAGACCGAGAGTTGCTGGCCATCAAGATGGCCTTGGAATTTTGGCAATATCTATGGAGGGAGCCTCTCAATGCATTGTGATTCATACCGACCACAAGAATCTCACATACCTGCAGACCGCTCAGTGGCTCAATCCTCGCCAGGCTCGGTGGTCTTTGTTTTTTGCATGATTCCATTTTGTTTTGTACTTTCGCCCCGTCAGCTGAAATATTAAAGCTGACACACTGTCTAGGGCTTTTGATGATAACGACATGGAGGAGTCTACGCAATTCATAATCGATCCTGCCAAACTGGTGATCGTGAATCTTGTTTGCGTGAGGGATATACCACAGCAGAAGACCATTGTACTGGAAGAAAAGAGAAAAGGGGTTTTGTCTTGGGGTCATTACTCGAAGTTAGATGGACATTCTGGGTTACGGAAGACCAGTGAACTCATTCATCGACTGTACTGGTGGCCAGCCATTGGGAGGGATATCCGTGAGTTTGTGTCGCCTTGTACCTCACACGCTCAGAATAAATCCCTAAAGTCGAGACTCGCAGGTCCCCTGTGTCCACTACCCATACCAGAGTCTCCATGGCAGGATATTGTGATGGACCTTATCATGGATCTGCCCACATCCCTTGTGTGTACCGTCATTTCAGTGGTAGTGGACCGTTTTTCCAAAATGACTCATTTTGTGCCTCTGCCTGGCACGCCTACCGCCGGTCAGCTGGCCGAGAGATTTATCAAACAGATTTTGCGCCTTCATAGCTTCCCCAAGCACATCGTGTCGGACAGGGGGATACAATTTACCTCCAAGTTTTGGCGAGCTCTCTGTAAACTGGTAGACATAACTCTGGACTTCTCCTCAGCATACCATCCACAGTCCGTCCAATGGGCAGGTGGAATGGGTCAATCAAATTCTCACTGACTATCTCCACCACTTTACTAATGCCCATCAGGACAATTGGGTGAGCATTTTGCTGTCAGAACAGTGTCCGGGATATGGGGGTCCCTGAGATATCCCGCAACCCCCCTGCCTACTTGCCCCCCTGGGCTAATCCCCAGGGCGACAACTGGGAGGCGGTCCCTACCCTCACTAGGGAAGCGGGACACGGGAAGGCAAACAGACACTGAAGACAAACAAACAGTAGAGTGGTCAGACAATCCGGGTCGGCAACAGGAGGGTACGCGGTACAGAGGAGTCAGGCAAAAACGTAGTCAAGTCCAAAAGCAGAGGTCAGGAAAGCCGGGGTCACAAAGAGCAGTCAGAATAAACACGGGTGCAGCTGGAGAACCAAACTAACACTGGCAAGGGCTGGAAGGAAAACACACACACTTTTAACTGCTGTCAGAGGTCCCGCCCCAGCAGCTGATTGGGGCGGGGAGCCTGACAGCAGCAGGGCCCATCAAGGAGGTGCTGGGGACACGACCCCAGCCTTGCTGAACAGACAGTTACCAAGCAAGCCTGCTAGGTAGTCAAGGAAATAGATCAGCACCTGCTGCCTCCCTAGCAACCCGGCGGCGACCAGTCTTACAGCGGCCCGGGGAGATCACTAGAACCGGGGCTCCCCTACGCCGCACTCCTGTAACCCGGGTGGCAGGACTGGTGGTGTGGGCACGGTGGCCCCGAGAGTTGCAGGTTCTGACAGTACCCCCCCTTCTACGGGGGGGACACCGGACCCCCATGGCCAGGAGCGGGCTTGAGCAGGAAAACCCTGTGGAATGACTGGACTAGGCGTGGCGCATGAACATCCCTGGCAGGGACCCACGTCCTATCCTCAGGGCCAAACCCTCTCCAGTGGACCAGGTACTGCAGCACACCTCTAACCCGTCGGGCATCAACAAGCCTTTCTACTTCATACTCCCGTTCCCCCTGTACCAAAGAAGGAGGGAGCGGGTTCTGGGTGGGTAGAACTGGAGTCATGTAATTTTTAAGCAAGATTTTATGAAAAACCTTGTGGACCTTCCAGGAGTCCGGAAGTGACAACTTATATGACACCGGGTTGATAACCTGCGACACAGTAAATGGGCCAATGAACCGAGGAGCAAGTTTCAGGGAGGGATCCTTAAGTCTCAGATTCTTGGATGACAATAAAACTTGCTCCCCGACCACAAAAGGTGCCGAGATAGTATATCTTTTATTTGAGTATCTACGCAGTTTCTCTTGGGAACCCTGAAGGTTCTTACGAACCTGGGCCCAAACTGTGCACAGTTCTTCGGCGGATATGTCAGCGGCCGGATTGTTCGAGACAAAAGGAGTAGACAGCGAGAATCGGGGATGGAACCCATAGTTACAGAAAAATGGTGACAATTGGGTCGACGAGTTAACATGGTTGTTAATAGCAAATTCGGCGAGAGGTAAGTAGTTGGCCCACTGATGCTGGTTATCAGAGACAAACAGTCGCAGATACTGGATCAGTTCTTGATTCATCCGTTCCGTTTGTCCGTTACTCTCGGGATGGAAGGCGGAGGAAAAAGACAAAGTAACATTTAGATGTTTACAGAAAGCTTGCCAGAAGCGAGCGACGAACTGAACCCCTCTATCTGACACAATGTCCTCGGGGATCCCATGTAGCCGAGCAATCTCCTTGATGAACATTTCAGACAGAAGTTTGGCGTTCGGCAACTTGCAAAGCGGAACGAAATGTGACATTTTAGAGAAACGGTCAACTATGACCCAAATGACCGTTTGCCCCAGCGAGGATGGCAGATCAGTAATAAAATCCATGGACAGGTGGGACCATGGCCTGGATGGAATGGGCAAGGGAAGAAGGGGACCCTCAGGACGTCTCCTGAGATTCTTCCCCCTTGCGCAAACCGGGCACGCGGACACAAATAACCGTACATCCTTGGCCATATGCGGCCACCAATAGACTCTGGATACTAACTCTAGAGTACCCCTGATACCGGGGTGTCCAGCATGTGTCTCCTCTAACACTTTCAGTCTCAGTGACAACGGAACAAAAATTTTACCTTCCAGAAGGGCTTCAGGGGCGGATTGTTGAGCGGCGTGTATGAGAGGTGAAAGGTCGGAGGAGACAGCAGCGAGAACCACCCCAGGGGAGAGAATACTCTCAGGCTCAGACTCGGAAGGTTCCGGGGAACCAAAACTCCTAGACAGGGCATCTGCCTTGACATTCTTTGAGCCGGGTCTATAGGTAACAACAAAATTGAACTGAGAGAAAAACAAGGCCCAGCGGGCTTGCCGAGCATTTAACCTCTTAGCGGAGTCTAAATAGGTGAGGATTTTATGGTCTGTGAGTACCGTGATCTGGTGACGAGCTCCTTCCAAAAAATGCCTCCACTCCTCGAAAGCACATTTAATAGCCAGCAATTCCCTGTTGCCTATGTCATAGTTCCGTTCAGTGGAAGAGAACTTTCTAGAAAAATAGGCACACGGTCTAAGGTTAGTGAGTGTGGAGGGACCTTGGGACAGTACCGCTCCCACACCAAACTCTGAGGCATCTATCTCCACAACAAACGGGCAGGACAGATCCGGCTGTACTAGGACGGGCGCTGAAGAGAACGCCGCCTTTAGGGTATCGAAGGCCCTCAGAGCATCAGAAGACCAGGTACTCACATCTGCTCCCTCTCTGGTGAGATCCGTTAGAGGCTTAGCCACCATGGAGAAGTCTTTAATTAACTTGTGATAGTAATTGGCGAAGCCGAGGAAGCATTGAAGAGCTTTCATGGTACCTGGCTGGGCCCACTCCGTGATGGCTTTCACCTTCCCAAGATCCATCTGGAAGTCGCATGGCGTGATGATATACCCTAAGAATGATATCTTTTGTACCCCAAAAACACATTTCTCGAGCTTAGCAAACAGCTGGTTACGTCTGAGTCGAGCTAGCACGGTCTGAACATGAGTACGGTGACTCGGCAAGTCGGAGGAAAAAATCAGAATGTCATCTAGGTATACCACGACGAACAGCCCCATGATATCCTGAAACACAGAATTCATGTACCCCTGAAAAATGGCGGGGGCGTTACACAAGCCAAAAGACATGACTAGGTATTCAAAGTGGCCGAAAGGCATATTAACAGCTGTCTTCTACTCATCCCCTTCCCGAATGCGAATGAGGTTGTACGCTCCCCTGAGGTCCAGTTTAGAAAACCATTGGGCACCAGCGACGGGGTTGAGGAGGTCAGGAATGAGTGGAAGAGCGTACTGGTTTCTGACTGTGATTTTATTTAGCTCTCTATAATCTATGCAGGGCCGGAGACCCCCATCCTTTTTCTCGACGAAGAAAAACCCGGCACCCACCGGGGATTCTGAGGGCCGTATGTGCCCCTTGGCCAAGCTGTCCTGGATATAGTCCCTCATGGATTCTCTCTCTGGCACCGTAACATTATAAATGCGGCCCTTAGGAAGTTTGGCCCCAGGAATCAAATCGATTTTACAGTCCCATTCCCCTTGAGGGGGCAGGGCTTCAGATAACTGCTTGGAGAAAACGTCCGAGAACTCGGAGAGGTAATCTGGTAGGGGAATCCCCTCACAGGTGGAGATCCCCACCTCCACCGGACATAGGTGGTTGGCACAGCGGGGACCCCACTTTACCAGTTCCAACGTGTCCCAATTTACTACCGGGTTGTGCTCCCGGAGCCAGGGGAGACCTAGGACGACGTCCACAGACAAGTCTCTCATCACCAGAAATGTGCAGGTTTCAACATGTAGGGCTCCTATAGTAAACCTTACCTCAGGGGTAACCAGATTAACTACCCCTGCCTGCAATGGAGTGGAGTCTACTCCTGAAACAAAAATCGGAGTCTCTAAAAGTTACAAAACCCCAGACAGTTGAGCAACGAAATTAAAGTTAACGAAATTAGCAGCAGCCCCAGAATCAACGAAGGCTTGCCCAGTACGGTGGAAAGAATGGAATTCTAGGGTGTAGGGCAATAACATCTTGGACATCACAGGGAGTACCTTAGCTCCTAGACAGTCCTCCCGACAACTGCCAAGGAGCGGAAGTTTTCCTGCCGTGGCTTCTTAGCGCAGCTTGCAATGCGGTGACCCGACTCCCAACAGTAGAGACAGAGATTCTTCTTCAGGCGATATTCCCGTCGTTGCTTGGGGTTCATGGCTCCCAGATCCATGGGCTCAGTGGTGGGAGGTGAAAAGGTCAGGTCAGTAGAAGAAGTGGGCGTGGGGAGTGGAGTGGTCCGAGCGGCGTGTCTGGCCCTCAAACGTCGGTCGGCCCGAATAGCCAGCAACATGGCTTGCTCCAGGGTTCTTGGCTCCTGGTGGGCCACGAGTAGGTCCTTAAGACCCTCAGACAGACCGGCCAAGAATAGGTCTTTTAGGGCGGCATCATTCCACCCGGATTCCGTACAATGTTGGCGGAATTGGGAACAGTAGTCCTCCGCCATCTTGCAACCCTGGCGCAGGGCCAGACGCTTGGAGACTGCGTAGCCGGCCCGGTCGGGTTCGTCATATATTTGCCCCAAGGCGGAAAAAAAGGCGCAAGGGACAGTCGGGCGGGAGAGCCAGCTGGTAACGAGAAAGCCCAATTTTGGGGCTCTCCCCTCAGGCGGGTAATTACAATTCCCACTTTCTGGTACTCAGTACCAGAGGAGTGGGGTCGGAGATCAAAGTAGAGCTTGCAGCTCTCTCTAAATGCAAAAAACTGACCTCTCTCTCCGGAGAAGCAATCCGGAAGCGTGGCTCGAGGTTCTGACATTGTTCCTGGAGCGGAAGGGGGATGCATGGAACCTGCAGTCGCCACTTGTTCCTGTAGCTGCAAGCGGGCAGTTAGGTCCTGGACAAGGTTCGTAAGGACCTGGACCTGGTTTGCTAATGCCGCCACGGCCTCCATCGAGGGGTTCAAAGTTGCCGGGTGGATACAAGGGTCTGACCTTCCTTCGGCCAGTGTTACTGTCAGGACAGTGTCCGGGATATGGGGGTCCCTGAGATATCCCGCAACCCCCCTGCCTACTTGCCCCCCTGGGCTAACCCCCAGGGCGACAACTGGGCGGCGGTCCCTACCCTCACTAGGGAAGCGGGACACGGGAAGACAAACAGACACTGAAGACAAACAAACGGTAGAGTGGTCAGACAATCCGGGTCGGCAGCAGGAGGGTACGCAGTACAGAGGGGAAGGCAAAAACGTAGTCAAGGTCCAGAAGCAGAAGTCAGGAAAGCCGGGGTCACAAAGAGCAGTCAGAATAAACGCGGGTGCAGCTGGAGAACCAAACTAACACTGGCGAGGGCTGGGAGGAAAACACACACTTCTAACTGCTGTCAGAGCTCCCGCCCCAGCAGCTGATTGGGACGGGGAGCCTGACAGCAGCAGGGCCCATCAAGGAGGTGCTGGGGACACGGCCCCAGCCTTGCTGAACAGACAGTTACCAAGGAAGCCTGCTAGGTAGTCAAGGAATTAGAGAAGCACCTGCTGCCTCCCTAGCAACCCGGCGACGACCAGTCTTACAGCGGCCCGGGGAGATCACTAGAACCGGGGCTCCCCTACGCCGCACTCCTGTAACCCGGGTGGCAGGACTGGTGGTGTGGGCACGGCGGCCCCGAGAGTTGCAGGTTCTGACATTTGCCTTGGGCTGAGTTTTCATACAACCAACACATCAGTGACTCCACCAAAACCTCTCCCTTTATTATTGTCTATGGGCGACAACCCAGCACTCCCTGACCAATCTCCACCATTTCGGAGGTACCAGCCACGGCAGAGTTGGCAGAGAGTTTTGCCGGGATATGGCAGGAGACCAAGTTGAATCTTGAAAGATCAGTTTCTGCCATGAAAAGGTTCGCTGATCGCAGGCGTGGTCCGTCCCTGCAGGGTGCATCGGGGGATAAAGCGTGGCTTTCCTCCAAACACACCAGATTGAGGATACCGTCTTATAAGCTCGCTCCACACTTTTTCGGGGCTTTTGAGGTTTTAGGGAGACTTAATTCTGTTTGTTACAAGCTAAGACTTCCCTCTGCATCCCCAACTCCTTTCATGTCTTTCTGCTCAAACCCTTGGTACATAATAGGTTTTTCAAACAATCCAGACCAGTATCTGCTCAGATTCATTCTGAGGACACGTTTGAGGTTAAAATATCCTTGATGTCAAGAGAGAGTTAGGAATAAGACCTATTTTCTTGTGGATTGGAAGGGTTATGGACCAGAGGAGAGGTCATGGCAGCCCTTTGGTAACATCAATGCCCCTCGACTTATTCAAGAATTCCTGCAGAGAAGCGGAGGGAGGGGAGGTGCTGTTAGGTCTGGCAGACGTGGGCGTCATTCTCCGAATCTGTGATTGCCTTTTTCCAGCACTGCCATGGTTATATTGGTTCTGCCTCTTCCCCCTAGCTGCAGATTGTTGGTCATCTCTTCCCCACTATATAGAGACTTCAGACCTGACAGCTCCTGCTGCAGTGCTGATGTATGAGCCTTCATTTATGCTCGTGTCGCAGCTGCTCCTGTTTGTTCCTGTGTTTGCAGTTTATGTTTGGTCCTCAGTGTGCTCAGTACTCCCAGCTTGGTCCTGAACCAGCTCACTCCTTGGTTCTGCACTTGGCGTGGGGTTATCCAACTTCCTGGCTTCCTGGTGATCAGTCCTGAGAGGGTTAATCAGCGCCTAAGTTCCCACGCAGGGCCGCGCTTGTCAGGGTGAATTCTCTGCTGTTGATAGGCAGGGACTTTCCATCTCCTGCTTCCAGCATAGGACTAGATCCCCTGCTCACATTGCATTCTAAGTCACACCTTCCAGTGGTGAGAATCCAGGTTTCCAGAGTCGGCTGTTTGCCCTGCCGGTCTCTTCCATCCACTGGTTGGGCGACAGAGCGGATCCACATCAAATCCTTAACAGCACTGATGACCAACCCCCACTCAGGTGAAGACACTGATGACCAAGCACCACACAGGTGAAGGCACTGATGACCTACCCCCACACAGGTGAAGGCACTGATGACCTACCCTCACACAGGTGAAGGCACTGATGACCAAGCACCGCACAGGTAAAGGCAGTGATGGCCAACCACCACACAGATGAAGGCACTGATGACCAACCACCACACATTTAAAGGTGCCGATGACCAACCACCACATAGATGAAGGCACTGATGACTAACCACCACACAGGTGAAGGCACTGATGACCAACCGCCACACAGGTGAAGGCACTGATGACTAACCGCCACACAGGTGAAGGCACTGATGACCAAGCACCGCACACCTTTCTTATACTGAGGGTGGCTGCTTAGCACTATACTTGCACACAGCATATACAGGGCATGTTTATATTTCCTTTTTCTGTGATTTTAATGATAGTGTAGGGACTCACAAGTGCACAAGGCCTGCTGACGTGGGTTTGTGGGTGCATGTATTTTGGCAAAAATAAGAACAAATACCTGGTATTTATCAGTAAAACTGGAAGGGGGGGTTCTGGGGTCCAGGGTGGTTCACCTGTGGGGTACAGGGCCACCCGCTGGACTGAAATATGGTGTCATTAATGGGTTGTAAGCCTGTATGGTGCACTACACGTACCATGTGGCCTGACATCCCATATATGCCTTATCTATGTACAAAGTATAATACTAAGCAGCCGCCCCCTCAGTATAAGGGCCCGTTTACATGGCTGTATGAGTACAATGAGTTTCGCAGTGTTGTACTCATCACAGCCCCTACGCTTTGCCAGCAGAGATCGCGAACGGGCTGTGATAGGCACATGCTTGGGATTATGACGTCACGGACATGCGAAGAGCGACTTTTTTTTTTCCTTCAAGCGGGGCTCCATATCAAATGCTGTCCTGTGGCAGGCATTGCTTACGGTGTGAAGCTGCTGCTCCATGAATGGATCCACTCCATGGTCCTCTGTAGTAGTGTCCTCCAACAGCTCAGAACAGTCTGAGGACTGCCACTGCGGTGCCGAAGAATTCCCTGTGTTAGGCCTCTCTTTCTGTACAACCTCCAATGAACTATGTATTCGGGCACAAGTGATGTCCTGGAGCAATCCAAGGCATATCCACAAGTCTCTCCTGGGTTATTGCAACAGGAACAATGCATGGAGATAAGGTTGGACGTTCCCTCTGTTCATCCACAAAGGTAAAAGAAAAGTTTTTATCTCCAGATGAAAGGCCGAAGGTGTGCGGGCAAAACGTCTTTTACTTCCCAGTTTGCATAATGGATGAGAATCCATGGGGGGGGGATAACGGTTGTCAATAAATCCCCCCCCCCCCCCCCGCTCGGGACCTTTGCAGACTCCGGGAGTCTTTCTCCTGTTGGAGGCACATTAGCAGTAGTACATCAAGTAGGTATAGGGTCCCACTTGAGAGGTTCCCTTACTCTTCTCTCCGGCAGCGGTGAAGATGGTAGCACCAACCCCACCAGTTCAGGTTCATCACCCCAGTAGAAATGGGGTCTTGATGGCGGGTAGCCTGCAGAAATGCCCTGGTTCACTTTTGTAGACGATATCTCACTCGCCAGGGTACTCTTGCTGATCTTGGCTCTTGCTATATGGTGTGGTTGACCGACCCACTTTTCTCTCAGCTACAGCGGGAACTGAGTGGCGGGAAAGTTTTGTGGGCTCTGTGAAGGCAAGGGAAGAAGAAACTTGGGTGCCATCTTGCCTTCTCCTTCCTCTAGAATACAGTGTAACACTGGTGATTCCACTTTATCCACCAACACTACATGATTTCTTCTCAGGGTATAACACATCCTGGACACAGAAGAATGAAGATTAAAGACCTTTTTGCTCCGCATCTTCCTGCAGGTGACTCAGCCTTGACTCTATGACTTGGCTGGAACTGGACACAATTAGACAGTCATGGTAAACTCAGGCACGGATATGAACTTCTGTGGCTGGGAGAAGATGGGCAGAGGTACAATCCTGTTCATGCATGCCAAAAACCGTGCCCTTCAGCGTCCGAGGAGCAGGCCCATAGCCGAGAAGATGGCGGGGTAGATAAGAGATTTCTGTCACGGTGGCTCCACCTTCTCCTCCCCTGAGGGTAGCTCAGGACCCGTCCAAGTTACTGCTGAGGGAGGTTAAAGGGAGAAGGTAACTAACAGTTACCTTACAGTTCGTTGTCATTCGTGACGCCACTGATTCTCCCTCTGCGATGAACCTTGAGATGGAAATAAAGTAGTCCACACACAGGGATAACTTTACACCCTCAGAAGGTGGTGGGACAGGGAGGACTCTCGAGGGTAATCCAGTCAATCCACAGTCCTAGTTATCTGTGTGATACTGCTCCCAGCAAACTCTCTCTCCTTTTCCTACTCTCTACCAGTCATCACTCCCTCTTCTGGCCTTCTTCTCCTTCTCACTCTTAGTGCTTAGTGCAGGGACAGGCCAAGCTGAGGAATATCTCTCAGCCTCTTCCATTCTGGACCACACTGACCAGACAGTGTCTGTGTGGCTCACTCCAGCTCACTTCCTTGCAGACTTTTGCAAGACTGACTTGACTGACTTAACATCCTTGCAAACACATATACATAGCACAATCACATGACATACAACAAGATACATTTTTGAGACATAACCCAGACATTAACCCATTCGATGCTGCAGAGGTGCAATACATATCAAATGCATACAACAAGGAAGACACTGACAATACGATTGCACGGGACAAACACCTAACATTATGGAGGGGCCCCGTTAACTCTGGGCCACTACAGCTGCAGCCCCCAAACCCAAGAATATTAGTGACCCAAAGGCTGCGGTGAGGAACAGGGTTAGACTCCTCAGGAACGCTGTCAGAAGCTGCCGCCTGCCTGTCATCTCCTCTACAGCTGGTCAGAACAGCAGAAGCTGCTGCACGAAGGCCTAAAGAAGCCGGTCGTGAAGGGGGATAGTTCTGGGACTGCAGCAGTCAGTAAAAAGGGGCGTCTTGTAGGGAATCCGGAGAAACCGTTTGTTATATCAGTTTGTGCAGCGATTTACATTCTTCTTGTTTTGCAAACAGATGAAAGTTAGTAAATTTGGCAAATTAACGGAATTTGTAATGTGGGGGGTGATTGCAGCGGTTCTGTACGACCACTTGGTAGAATTATTGTTGTGGCGTCTTCTTCCTGCAATCTTCTTCAGCCGCTTTCACGCAGGCGGTTTTCCAGTGTTCTGGCGCAGTGAAATGCTGAACTAAGCCTCCATTGATTTCAATGCGGCTTCTCAGACAGGCGTTTGCACGCTGTCTGCTCTGTTTTAGTGCGCTCCAGCAATGATGGGGTGCGCAAAAATGCTGTCAAACGTGTTGCAGAATGCCGTTCCAAAATGCTGTAAAATGCGGCTGGTCTGCTGCAGGAGGTGCGGGCCATATTATACCAGAAGCCAGGAGAAGAAGGGTTAATGGGAGATCACCTACCTTTTAGTATGGCGGAGACCTTGCAGGTGATAATGGCCTCAGGCCGGAGGTGCGGAGCCTGCGGCTCATTGCCCTCCACCAGCCATCAGCCCATCTCCCCCCGCGAGGCTCTGGGGTCACTCACTGAAGTCCTCCAAGTGGAGAGTCCCCCACATGTAGAATATGTAGGGTCCTCCTTCATATAGAGGTGCAGCATACCCATAGTGGAGACTGGGAAGTGCTTCCATTGGATACGGTAGGTGCTGCTGCTCAGATTAACCCTCCGATGGTGGGAGGGCAGAATACCTGCGCCGTAGGCACAACTCTGCCGAGGTTCCAGAACAATTAGATGAATATCCAACTCCTCGTTTTATTAAGAATATTGTGAACCCCTTCATCGGCAGTGCTGGGGTGACTTCACTCTCAGGAAGGGAACCCCTAACCCTAAATTCTGGGTAACAGAGTCATGAGCTGGAGCAGAGGGACATACATGACACATATTACATCCCCTGCACAGTTACATGCCAACATTCTACCTTCCTTAAGCCACCACTAGGGGGAGCTCATTGTTTGCTGTGTCAACGTATGCATCCTATATAGTCAGCTCCTGAGCTCCCTCTAGTGGTGAATACAAGAAAGTGCTGCGATGCGACAGAAAATGGAACTTGTGATACGTGATAAACGTATCAGGAAGTCTTGGTGATGTGCGGATTGTGGGCCCATCTGTCCCCGTATCTGCTCCTTCTCTTTGAATAACCCTGTATCTCACACCGATATTGCACAGAGAGCTGCGTACCAACAGCAGAGCAGCCTAATGAATACATACGGTACCAAGGTACCTTTTGGGGGCGGTCAGGTGATCAAAAGCAGCAGTCCGGCGGAATAAATAACATTATAGTTTATTAGTTTGGAATTTTACGGCACAGCGCGACCACAGCGCAGAGTCTCCTGAGTGACCCTCAATCCTCAGGACAGAAGTGGCGGCAGTTCTGGTGCCCCTCGGGGGTCTCAGGAAAGCTACGGTCACTTCTGCACGACCCGCAGTTTCGGTTACGAATTCTCCATCAACAATTTCACTAAAGCTCTAGTTGTTTTACCACGGCCCTTCAACAGAGTTAACGGTATCACCAAAAGACCACCGTGAGCTGCATCCTCCTGCACCCTCCTGCACTCTCCTGCACCCTCCTGCATCCTCCTGCACCCTCCTGCACTCTCTTGCATCCTCCTGCACTCTCCTGCACCCTCCTGCACTCTCCTGCACCCTCCTGCATCCTCCTGCACCCTCCTGCACTCTCTTGCATCCTCCTGCACTCTCCTGCACCCTCCTGCATCCTCCTGCACCCTCCTGCATCCTCCTGCACTCTCCTGCATCCTCCTGCATCCTCCTGCACCCTCCTGCATCCTCCTGCACCCTCCTGTATCCTCCTGCACTCTCCTTCACCCTCCTGCACTCTCCTGCACCCTCCTGCATCCTGCTGCACCCTCCCGCACCCTCCCGCACCCTCCTGCATCCTCCTGCACTCTCCTGCACCCTCCTGCATCCTCCTGCACCCTTCTGCATCCTCCTGCACCCTCCTGCACTCTCCTGCATCCTCCTGCACTCTCCTGCATCCTCCTGCATCCTCCTGCACTCTCCTGCACCCTCCTGCATCCTCCTGCACCCTCCTGCACCCTCCTGCATCCTCCTGCACTCTCCTGCACCCTCCTGCACCCTCCTGCACCCTCCTGCACCCTCCTGCATCCTCCTGCATCCTCCTGCACTCCTGGTTCTGCCCTCTTGCACCCGATTAGGGTTAGCAGGTTTGAGATTTACCTCTCTTACTTGGTGAGCTTTTGTCCTCTTCCATTGGGCCTGGGTTTCAATCTCTTTTGGTGAGTGTGACCCCCTCGATGCGCTCTGTACCTCTTGTAGACAGTATTTCACCCTCTTGCGCTCGGTGAGGTAGTGTTACTTTTTGCACTCAGGGAGTTGTGTTTTGCTTTACCCTCCTGTTTTGTATTCCTGTACGCAGCAGGTTTCACCCTCTTGTACTTGGGGAGTTTTGTCTACCTTAAGGCCGCCTGCAGACGGGCGGAAATTCCGCGGCGGGATTCCCCGCAGAATTTCCTCTCCTGGACGCCTGCATAGGATTGCATTACAGCACGCACTCCTATGCAGACGGCCGCGGTTTGTCTGCGCGAAATCACACACACACAAACAAACCGCGGCATGCCCTAATTCTGTGCGGGGCTCGCCGAATCCGCTCTGCGCATGCCCATGAAAGAGCCATGGCTGCGGGAGCGGGTGAGTCCGCGGTTCTCTCTGCAGGCGCTCGGGTCGGGTCCCGCTGCGAGAATTCTGGCAGCCGGATCCGACCCGGCCGTCTGCAGTTTCATCTTCTTGCATTGGGACATTGTTGCCAAGTCGCAGATGCAGTGCCCTTTTTCTGTGTTCTGGCTGGGATTGGAGACTCAGCGGAGTGTTAGACCGGATTATCGTGGTCACATAAATACGTGGCTACAGGGTGGCCGCTGCGATCACGCGTGTAACACGGTGAGGCCAAGATTGTGTAGCATCGAGTAACGTGGCAGATGATGTACAGCCAATCATACGCAAGAACCAGGTCACTTCTACGATGATGTCATCACGTTTATTAAGTGAGGCTGATAGAAGTGATAGAGGGCAGTCGGCGGCAGGCGGGGGAGGCGGCTCTTCTTCCTCCGTCTGCTTCTTTGTGGAATAACCCCTCCCCCGCAGATATCACTGATTACCCCCGACCCGTATGTTATCCCGCATACACCCCCCACCTGTATATTACAGCCCTGTCCTGTATATCATCCCCCACCCCCCCTGTATAATACTGCACCCCCCCTGTATAATATCCCCCCCGTATAATATTTCACCCCCCTGTATAACATCCCCCACCCCGTATAATAACCCCCCCATATAATATTTCACCCCCCCATGTTTTATCTCAGCATTTATTACTTTTGTGGTGGTTTCGGCGCGGGCGGCACGGGCGGCGCAGCGACGCGTCACGCAGTATGAAGTTTCAGAAAAGCCACACTATAAAAAGCTTTGTGTGACTCGTCTGCCACTTGTTGTCGCACGACTGAAGGGCCGATCGTCTTCAGGGTAAATGCTGCAGCGACCGAACGACAAAGGCGAATTCCCGTGTAAACAGCAGCCGCTGACTCATGAAGGACGGCCTGCTTACTGTGAGTGGAGGCGGGCGGGCCTGAAGATCGCCGACCCCCGCTGCCGCCATTCATCGTTACACTGATGTCTATAGTCTCATGCGACTGAGACCCTCATCCAAAAGCCAACCAGTCGGGGTCCTCTGCGGCTGCGTGTAGTCGCTGACAGTAATCAGATGCGCGTTGTTGCGTCGCCCTGCGATCTGCGCGTCGTTGTGTCGCCCTGCGATCTGCGCGTCGTTGTGTCCCCCTGCGATCTGCGCGTCGTTGTGTCGCCCTGCGATCTGCGCGTCGTTGCGTCCCCCTGCGATCTGCGCGTCGTTGTGTCACCCTGCAATCTGCGCGTCGTTGCGTCCCCCTGCGATCTGCGCGTCGTTGCGTAGCCCTGCGATCTGCGCGTCGTTGTGTCACCCTGCAATCTGCGCGTCGTTGCGTCCCCCTGCGATCTGCGCGTCGTTGCGTCGCCCTGCGGTCTGCGCGTCGTTGCGTAGCCCTGCGATCTGCGCGTCGTTGTGTCCCCCTGCGATCTGCGCGTCGTTGTGTCCCCCTGCGATCTGCGCGTCGTTGTGTCCCCCTGCGATCTGCGCGTCGTTGTGTCCCCCTGCGATCTGCGCGTCGTTGCGTCCCCCTGCGATCTGCGTGTCGTTGTGTCCCCCTGCGATCTGCGCGTCGTTGCGTCGCTGTAGCCTCATAGATTGGATGGAAGAGCATTGAGCTGCGGGCGCACTGGTGGCGTGGCGGTCGGCGTCCTGCAGAGAGCGCTGCCGGGCTCCATTGGATCGTCAGCTGTTCCCGCCACTTATCCCTCCAGCAGCAGCTCTGGGCGCCCGCTTATCTCTTGTGGTGGCGACCAGCGAGGGTCTCAACTTCCTTCATGAGGCGCAGGCAGAGCTCATCCTGATAGGGCAGCGCCACACACTGGACAGACAGGGGCAGACCCACCCCGCCTTCCAGAGCCTGCAGAGACAACAGAGAGTCACCAGAAGGGGGCAGCAGAGGCCCCCATGATACACACGGGCTGCAGGACAAGCACACCCATCATCCGTCTCGCCTACTCACCTCCTTGAAGAGCTTGTCCCAGGGGTCGTTGCTGTAGCCGCTGTAGCGCTTCAATTCCTCCTCGTCTTCCGCGGTGACGAAACCGACAGGGACAACGCCAACCGGAAAAAGGAGGATGTTGTAGAGCATGGTGTAGGAGAGCGGACCTGGGGGCAGAGAGACCCAATCACTGCGGGTGTAGGGGGCAGGTGGCGTAAGGGGGCAGGCGGCGTAAGGGGGCAGGCGGTGTAAGGGGGCAGGCGGTGTAAGGGGGCAGGCGGCGTAAGGGGGCAGGCGGCATAAGGGGACAATTGGCACAGGGGGCAGGCGGCACAGGGACCACAGTGGACGCCACCACTGAATGTCACTTTGATTAGACAAGTTTGTGTGCCCGTCAGCCGCCCAGTCCGGCCGCTGGGCACGCGGCGGCACCAACAGATTGTACAATGGATGCAGCCATAGACGACCATCCTGACGCGTATTTAATGCAGGAGGAAGAGAATGTTTGGCGCACCGGACAGGGAGAGGTATGAGTGACGGACACGTACAGACGCCGCCGGCCAACCAGGAGGAGCCGGGACAGATTCCCGTACAGTAGCAGAATAACGCCAGCGGCGCACGCTGCATCCAGCGAACGTAACGCGCTTCAAGGTTTATGATGCGGGGGTTAAAGTAGACTGGAGGAGAGCTGAGCGCTGCGGACGGCGAGAGCATGGAGACGGATGCCAACCTCCAAACACGTTACATGCGCTGGATGCAGCGTGCGCTGCTGGCGTCATTCTGTACGTGAATCAGTCGGCCGCACCGCTGTCCCGGCTCTTCCTCAGCTTGGTGGACCGGGGCGCCACATCTGATCCATGGCGGATCCTCCTTTCCTGTATTTCTGCTTGTAGGGGATGATGGGGACCCCAATATTTCGTAGATCAGGACACGGACCGGACGCGGCGCCATTGTGTGCGAACCGGCATAACAGAAGATAAGCTTTTGTGACAGAAGGTTTTACAGGTCCAGGAGGAGTCAGTATGGCCGTCCGTGGGTCAGCGGGGTCGGACGCGGTCGCCGCTCCACTGAGAACACCGTAGTAAGTGAGGTGGGGGGTGCGAGACGCAGGATTAACCCTCGCAGGACTGGCTGCTCCGCGGCTCCCTACCGTACAGGCGGCCCGGGTAGCCATGATTGAAGGCTGGACCCAACATGGGGCAGAGGACCACATCCAGGCGCAGCTTCCTCCATTCATGGAAGAACTCTGTCCGATAGCGCTGCAAGAAAGCGAAAGCACAAGAGCTGACAATCACACGGCTGACACTGCGACGTCCACGGGGCGCGAATGACACTGCGACGTCCACGGGGCGCGAATGACACTGCACCATCCACGGGGCGCGAATGACACTGCAACGTCCACGGGGCGCGAATGACACTGCGACGTCCACGGGGCACGAATGACACTGCGACGTCCACAGGCCGCGAATGACACTGCAACGTCCACGGGGCGCGAATGACACTGCGACGTCCACGGGGCGCGAATGACACTGCACCGTCCACGGGGCGCGAATGACACTGCACCGTCCACGGGGCGCGAATGACACTGCAACGTCCACGGGGCGCGAATGACACTGCGACGTCCACGGGGCGCGAATGACACTGCACCGTCCACGGGGCGCGAATGACACTGCACCGTCCACGGGGCGCGAATGACACTGCACCGTCCACGGGGCGCGAATGACACTGCGACGTCCACGGGGCGCGAATGACACTGCGACGTCCACGGGGCGCGAATGACACTGCGACGTCCACGGGGCGCGAATGACACTGCGACGTCCACGGGGCGCGAATGACACTGCGACGTCCACGGGGCCGCGAATGACACTGCACCGTCCACGGGGCACGAATGACACTGCGATGTCCACGGGGCGCGAATGACACTGCGACGTCCACGGGGCGCGAATGACACTGCGACGTCCACAGGGCCGCGAATGACACTGCACCGTCCACGGGGCGCGAATGACACTGCGACGTCCACGGGGCGCGAATGACACTGCGACGTCCATGGGGCGCGAATGACACTGCGACGTCCACGGGGCGCGAATGACACTGCAACGTCCACGGGGCGCGAATGACACTGCGACGTCCACGGGGAGCGAATTACACTGCACCGTCCACGGGGCGCGAATGACACTGCGACGTCCACGGGGAGCGAATGACACTGCGATGTCCACGGGGCACGAATGACACTGCGACGTCCACGGGGCGCGAATGACACTGCGACGTCCACGGGGCGCGAATGACACTGCGACGTCCATGGGGCGCGAATGACACTGCGACGTCCACGGGGAGCGAATGACACTGCGACGTCCACGGGGCGCGAATGACACTGCGACGTCCACGGGGCGCGAATGACACTGCGACGTCCACGGGGAGCGAATGACACTGCGATGTCCACGGGGCACGAATGACACTGCAACGTCCACGGGGCGCGAATGACACTGCGACGTCCACGGGGCCGCGAATGACACTGCACCGTCCACGGGGCGCGAATGACACTGCGATGTCCACGGGGCGCGAATGACACTGCACCGTCCACGGGGCGCGAATGACACTGCGACGTCCACGGGGCGCGAATGACACTGCGACGTCCACGGGGCGCGAATGACACTGCGACGTCCATGGGGCGCGAATGACACTGCAACGTCCACGGGGCGCGAATGACACTGCGACGTCCACGGGGCGGGAATGACACTGCGACGTCCACGGGGCCGCGAATGACACTGCACCGTCCACGGGGCGCGAATGACACTGCGACGTCCACGGGGCCGCGAATGATACTGCGACGTCCACGGGGCGCGAATGACACTGCGACGTCCACGGGGAGCGAATGACACTGCAACGTCCACGGGGCGCGAATGACACTGCGACGTCCACGGGGCGCGAATGACACTGCACCGTCCACGGGGCGCGAATGACACTGCGACGTCCACGGGGCGCGAATGACACTGCGACGTCCACGGGGCGCGAATGACACTGCGACGTCCATGGGGCGCGAATGACACTGCGACGTCCACGGGGCGCGAATGACACTGCGACGTCCACGGGGCGCGAATGACACTGCGACGTCCACGGGGCCGCGAATGACACTGCGACGTCCACGGGGCGCGAATGATACTGCGACGTCCACGGGGCGCGAATGACACTGCGACGTCCACGGGGCCGTGAATGACACTGCGACGTCCACGGGGAGCGAATGACACTGCGACGTCCACGGGGCGCGAATGACACTGCGACGTCCACGGCCGTGGCTGCTCTACGGGGAACTATATGTGCAGAGGGGTCACAGCGGAGAGAACATGGAGCTGTTCCCGGCCCCCCGCAGCTCGTGTTCTCGGGGTGCTCCACCTCACATTACCGCTCATACATTAGGGGGCGCTATATCCTCTACGTGTAAACCGCAGTCCCTGCTACACACCTCCATCTCCATCTCGTTGGCCCAGTAGTCCTTCACAGACCTGAAGCGGGAGAAGAAAACGTGTTACCATCGCATATAATGAATAGATGTCTGAGGGCCGCGCGACACCAGCGGCGTGAGGGCGTGGCTGCGCGACACCAACGGCGTAAGGGCGTGGCTGCGCGACACCAGCGGCGTGAGGGCGTGGCTGCGCGACACCAGCGGCGTGAGGGCATGGCTGCGCGACACCAGCGGCGTGAGGGCGTGGCTGCGCGACACCAGCGGCGTGAGGACGTGGCTGTGCGACACTAGCGGCGTGAGGGCGTGGCTGCGCGACACCAGCGGCGTGAGGGCGTGGCTGCGCGACACCAACGGCGTAAGGGCGTGGCTGCGCGACACCAGCGGCGTGAGGGCGTGGCTGTGCGACAACCAAAAAGTGTGTGCGCACACCGAGGGGCGAGGAAGGAGACATATATGGCCATGCATGCAAATCAGGATGATGGAACAATCGCTCTCTAGCGCCACCTATAGGATGCCTTCAATTGAAAGGGACTATATAAAAAAGTCTACAATGATTGGGAATATTAAACCAAGCCAGAGCCCATGCACAGACAGCCGTTTCGGGTGATCCCAGAGGAGCTAGCATGGCCTTAAAAATCTCCTTATGCATCTTCTGACTACACCATCCCCTGACCCACTCACCCCCTAGGTGTCCCCACACCCCTTCTGGGCCCTCTCCTGACTATACCATCCCCCGACCCACTCACCCCCTAGGTGTCCCCACACCCCTTCTGGGCGCTCTTCTGACTATACCATCCCCCGACCCACTCACCCCCTAGGTGTCCCCACACCCCTTCTGCGCGCTCTTCTGACTATACCATCCCCCGACCCACTCACCCCCTAGGTGTCCCCACACCCCTTCTGGGGCCTCTACTGACTATAGCATCCCCAGACCCACTCACCCCCTAGGTGTCCCCACACCCCTTCTGGGCGCTCTCAAGACTATACCATCCCCCGACCCACTCACACCTTAGGGGTCCCCCCCCCCACTTGGGCCCTCTACTGGCTATACCATCCCCCGACCCACTCACCCCCTAGGGGTCCCCACACCCCTTCTGAGTGCTCTTCTGACTATACCATCCCCCGACCCACTCACCCCTAGGTGCCCCCCCCCTTGGGCCCTCTACGAGCTATACCATCCCCCGACCCACTCACCCCCTAGGTGTCCCCACACCCCTTCTGGGCGCTCTCCTGACTATACCATCCCCCAACCCAATCACCCCCTAGGTGTCCCCACACCCCTTCTGGGCGCTCTCCTGACTATACCATCCCCCAACCCAATCACCCCCTAGGGGTCCCCACACCCCTTCTGGGCCCTCTCCTGACTATACCATCCCCGAACCCAATCACCCCCTAGGGGTCCCCACACCCCTTCTGGGCCCTCTCCTGACTATACCATCCCCCAACCCACTCACCCCCTAGGTGTCCCCACACCCCTTCTAGGCCCTATACTGACTATACCATCCCCCGAACCCTTTCACGCCTTAGGGGTACCCCCCACTTGGGCCCTCTCCTGACTATACCAGCCCCCGACCCACTCAGCCCCCTAGGTGTCCCCACACCCCTTCTGGGCGCTCCCCTGACTATACCATCCCCCAAGCCACTCACCCCATAGGTGTCCCCACACCCCTTTTGAGCGCTCTCCTGACTATACCATCCCCCGACCCACTCACCACCTAGGTGTCCCACACCCCTTCTGAGCGTTCTTCTGACTATACCATCCCCCGAGCCACTCACCCCCTAGGTGTCCCCACACCCCTTCTGGGCCCCCTCCTGACTATACCATCCCCCGAGCCACTCATCCCCTAGGTGTCCCCACACCCCTTCTGGGCCCTCCACTGACTATACCATCCTCCGACCCACTCACCCCCTAGGGGTCCCCACACCCCTTCTGGGCGCTCTCCTGACTATACCATCCCCCAACCCACTCAGCCCTTAGAAGTCCCCCCCCCACTTGGGCCCTCTACTGGCTATACCATCCCCCGACCCACTCACCCCCTAGGTGTCCCCACACCCCTTCTGGGGGCTCTTCTGACTATACCATCCCCCAACCCACTCACCCCCTAGGTGTCCCCACACCCCTTCTGGGCGCTCTCCTGATTATACCATCCCCCGAACCCACTCACCCCTTAGAGGTCCCCACACCCCTTCTGGGCGCTCTCAAGACTATACCATCCCCCGACCCACTCACCCCTTAGGGGTCCCCCCCCCCCCACTTGGGCCCTCTACTGGCTATACCATCCCCCGACCCACTCACCCCCTAGGTGTCCCCACACCCCTTCTGGGGGCTCTTCTGACTATACCATCCGCCAACCCACTCACCCCCTAGGGGTCCCCACACACCTTCTGGGCGCTCTCCTGACTATACCATCCCCCGACCCACTCACCCCCTAGGTGTCCCCACACCCCTTCAGGGCCCTCTCCTGACTATACCATCCCCCGACCCACTCACCCCCTAGGTGTCCCCACACCCCTTCTGGGCCCTCTCCTGACTATACCATCCCCCGACCCACTCACCCCCTAGGTGACCCACACCCCTTCTGGGCGCTCTCAAGACTATACCATCCCCCGACCCACTCACCCCCTAAGTGTCCCCACACCCCTTCTGAGCGCTCTCCTGACTATACCATCCCCCGAACCACTCACCCCCTAGGTGTCCCTACACCCCTTCTGGGCGCTCTCAAGACTATACCAACCCCCCGACCCACTCATCCCTTAGGGGTGCCCCCCCACTTGGGTTCTCTACTGCCTATACCATCCCCCGACCCACTCACCCCCTAGGTGTCCCCACACCCCTTCTGGGCGCTCTCCTGACTATACCATCCCCTGAACCCACTCAACCCTTAGGGGTCCCCACACCCCTTCTGGGTGCTCTCAAGACTATACCATCCCCCGACCCACTCACCCCTTAGGGGTCCCCCCCCCACTTGGGCCCGCTACTGGCTATACCATCCCCCGACCCACTCACCCCCTAGGTTTCCCCACACCCCTTCTGGGGGCTCTTCTGACTATACCATCCGCCAACCCACTCACCCCCTAGGGATCCCCACACCCCTTCTGGGGGCTCTTCTGACTATACCATCCGCCAACCCACTCACCCCCTAGGTGTCCCCACACCCCTTCTGGGCGCTCTCCTGACTATACCATCCCCCAACCCAATCACCCCCTAGGGGTCCCCACACCCCTTCTGGGCCCTCTCCTGACTATACCATCCCCCAACCCAATCACCCCCTAGGGGTCCCCACACCCCTTCTGGGCCCTCTCCTGACTATACCATCCCCCAACCCAATCACCCCCTAGGGGTCCCCACACCCCTTCTGGGCCCTCTCCTGACTATACCATCCCCCAACCCACTCACCCCCTAGGTGTCCCCACACCCCTTCTAGGCCCTATACTGACTATACCATCCCCCGAACCCTTTCACCCCTTAGGGGTACCCCCCACTTGGGCCCTCTCCTGACTATACCAGCCCCCGACCCACTCAGCCCCCTAGGTGTCCCCACACCCCTTCTGGGCGCTCCCCTGACTATACCATCCCCCGAGCCACTCACCCCCTAGGGGTCCCCGCACCCCTTCTGGGCGCTCCCCTGACTATACCATCCCCCAAGCCACTCACCCCATAGGTGTCCCCACACCCCTTTTGAGCGCTCTCCTGACTATACCATCCCCCGACCCACTCACCACCTAGGTGTCCCTCACCCCTTCTGAGCGTTCTTCTGACTATACCATCCCCCGAGCCACTCACCCCCTAGGTGTCCCCACACCCCTTCTGGGCCCCCTCCTGACTATACCATCCCCCGAGCCACTCATGCCCTAGGTGTCCCCACACCCCTTCTGGGCCCTCCACTGACTATACCATCCTCCGACCCACTCACCCCCTAGGGGTCCCCACACCCCTTCTGGGCGCTCTCCTGACTATACCATCCCCCGAACCACTCAGCCCTTAGAAGTCCCCCCCCACTTGGGCCCTCTACTGGCTATACCATCCCCCGACCCACTCACCCCCTAGGTGTCCCCACACCCCTTCTGGGGGCTCTTCTGACTATACCATCCGCCAACCCACTCACCCCTTAGGGGTGCCCCCCCACTTGGGTCCTCTACTGCCTATACCATCCCCCAACCCACTCACCCCCTAGGTGTCCCCACACCCCTTCTGGGCGCTCTCCTGATTATACCATCCCCCGAACCCACTCACCCCTTAGAGGTCCCCACACCCCTTCTGGGCGCTCTCAAGACTATAACATCCCCCGACCCACTCACCCCTTAGGGGTCCCCCCCCCCACTTGGGCCCTCTACTGGCTATACCATCCCCCGACCCACTCACCCCCTAGGTGTCCCCACACCCCTTCTGGGGGCTCTTCTGACTATACCATCTGCCAACCCACTCACCCCCTAGGGGTCCCCACACACCTTCTGGGCGCTCTCCTGACTATACCATCCCCCGACCCACTCACCCCCTAGGTGTCCCCACACCCCTTCAGGGCCCTCTCCTGACTATACCATCCCCCGACCCACTCACCCCCTAGGTGTCCCCACACCCCTTCTGCGCCCTCTCCTGACTATACCATCCCCCGACCCACTCACCCTCTAGGTGTCCCCACACCCCTTCTGAGCGCTCTCCTAACTATACCATCCCCCGACCCACTCACCCCCTAGGTGACCCACACCCCTTCGGGGCGCTCTCAAGACTATACCATCCCCCGACCCACTCACCCCCTAGGTGTCCCCACACCCCTTCTGGGCCCTCTCCTGACTATACCATCCCCCGACACACTCACCCCCTAGGTGTCCCCACACCCCTTCTGAGCGCTCTCCTGACTATACCATCCCCCGAACCACTCACCCCCTGGGTGTCCCTACACCCCTTCTGGGCGCTCTCAAGACTATACCAACCCCCCGACCCACTCACCCCTTAGGGGTGCCCCCCCACTTGGGTCCTCTACTGCCTATACCATCCCCCGACCCACTCACCCCCTAGGTGTCCCCACACCCCTTCTGGGCGCTCTCCTGACTATACCATCCCCTGAACCCACTCACCCCTTAGGGGTCCCCACACCCCTTCTGGGTGCTCTCAAGACTATACCATCCCCCGACCCACTCACCCCTTAGGGGTCCCCCCCCACTTGGGCCCTCTACTGGCTATACCATCCCCCGACCCACTCACCCCCTAGGTGTCCCCACACCCCTTCTGGGGGCTCTTCTGACTATACCATCCGCCAACCCACTCACCCCTTAGGTGTCCCTACACCCCTTCTGGGCGCTCTCAAGACTATACCAACCCCCCGACCCACTCACCCCTTAGGGGTGCCCCCCCACTTGGGTCCTCTACTGCCTATACCATCCCCCGACCCACTCACCCCCTAGGTGTCCCCACACCCCTTCTGGGCGCTCTCCTGATTATACCATCCCCCGAACCCACTCACCCCCTAGGTGTCCCCACACCCCTTCTGGGCGCTCTCCTGATTATACCATCCCCCGACCCACTCACCCCCTAGATGTCCCCACACCCCTTCTGGGCCCTATCCTGACTATACCATCCCCCAACCCACTCACCACCTAGGTGTCCCACACCCCTTCTGGGCGCTCTCAAGACTATACCATCCCCCGACCCACTCACCCCCTAGGTGACCCCACACCCCTTCTGGGCGACCTCCTGACTATACCATCCCCCGACCCACTCACCCCCTAGGGGTCCCCACACCCCTTCTGGGCCCTCTCCTGACTATACCATCCCCCAACCCACTCACAGCCTAGGTGTCCCACACCCCTTCTGGGCGCTCTCAAGACTATACCATCCCCCGACCCACTCACCCCCTAGGTGTCCCCACACCCCTTCTGGGCCCTCTCCTGACTATACCATCCCCCAACCCACTCACCCCCTAGGTGTCCCCACACCCCTTCTGGGCGCTCTCCTGATTATACCATCCCCCGAACCCACTCACCCCTTAGAGGTCCCCACACCCCTTCTGGGCGCTCTCCTGATTATACCATCCCCCGAACCCACTCACCCCCTAGGTGTCCCCACACCCCTTCTGGGCGCTCTCCTGATTATACCATCCCCCGACCCACTCACCCCCTAGATGTCCCCACACCCCTTCTGGGCCCTATCCTGACTATACCATCCCCCAACCCACTCACCACCTAGGTGTCCCACACCCCTTCTGGGCGCTCTCAAGACTATACCATCCCCCGACCCACTCACCCCCTAGGTGTCCCCACACCCCTTCTGGGCGACCTCCTGACTATACCATCCCCCGACCCACTCACCCCCTAGGGGTCCCCACACCCCTTCTGGGCGCTCTCAAGACTATACCATCCCCCGACCCACTGACCCCCTAGGTGTCCCCACACCCCTTCTGGGCCCTCTCCTGACTATACCATCCCCCGAGTCTATCATCCCCTAGGGGTTTGCTCGGTTTAATATTCCCAATCATTGTGGACTTTTATAAGGTTACTTTCATTTGAAGGACTCTAATAGGTGGCGCTAGAGAGGGTTTGTTCCATCATTCTGATCTTGATGGCATATGGGAACTGTTGTCCTGTAATGTACATGTATGATGCATATGGGAACTGTTGTCCTGTAATGTACATGTATGATGGGAGGTGGGAACTGTTGTCCTGTAATGTACATGTATGATGAGATGTGGGAACTGTTGTCCGGTAATGTACATGTATGATGGGATGCGGGAACTGTTGTCCTGTAATGTACATGTATGATGGGAGGTGGGAACTGTTGTCCTGTAATATACATGTATGATAAGATGTGGGAACTGTTGTCCTGTAATGTACATGTATGTTGGGATGTGGGAACTGTTGTCCTGTAATGTACATGTATGATGGGAGGTGGGAACTGTTGTCCTGTAATGTACATGTATGATGGGAGGTGGGAACTGTTGTCCTGTAATGTACATGTATGATGGGATGTGGGAACTGTTGTCCGGTAATGTACATGTATGATGGGAGGTGGGAACTGTTGTCCTGTAATGTACATGTATGATGGGAGGTGGGAACTGTTGTCCTGTAATGTACATGTATGATGAGATGTGGGAACTGTTGTCCTGTAATGTACATGTATGATGGGATGTGGGAACTGTTGTCCGGTAATGTACATGTATGATGGGAGGTGGGAACTGTTGTCCTGTAATGTACATGTATGATGGGATGTGGGAACTGTTGTCCTGTAATGTACATGTATGATGGGAGGTGGGAACTGTTGTCCTGTAATGTACATGTATGATGGGAGGTGGGAACTGTTGTCCTGTAATGTACATGTATGATGGGAGGTGGGAACTGTTGTCCTGTAATGTACATGTATGATGGGAGGTGGGAACTGTTGTCCTGTAATGTACATGTATGATGGGATGTGGGAACTGTTGTCCTGTAATGTACATGTATGATGGGAGGTGGGAACTGTTGTCCTGTAATGTACATGTATGATGGGAGGTGGGAACTGTTGTCCTGTAATGTACATGTATGATGGGAGGTGGGAACTGTTGTCCTGTAATGTACATGTATGATGGGAGGTGGGAACTGTTGTCCTGTAATGTACATGTATGATGGGAGGTGGGAACTGTTGTCCTGTAATGTACATGTATGATGGGAGGTGGGAACTGTTGTCCTGTAATGTACATGTATGATGGGAGGTGGGAACTGTTGTCCTGTAATGTACATGTATGATGGGATGTGGGAACTGTTGTCCTGTAATGTACATGTATGATGGGATGTGGGAACTGTTGTCCTGTAATGTACATGTATGATGCATATGGGAACTGTTGTCCTGTAATGTACATGTATGATGGGAGGTGGGAACTGTTGTCCTGTAATGTACATGTATGATGAGATGTGGGAACTGTTGTCCGGTAATGTACATGTATGATGGGATGCGGGAACTGTTGTCCTGTAATGTACATGTATGATGGGAGGTGGGAACTGTTGTCCTGTAATATACATGTATGATAAGATGTGGGAACTGTTGTCCTGTAATGTACATGTATGTTGGGATGTGGGAACTGTTGTCCTGTAATGTACATGTATGATGGGAGGTGGGAACTGTTGTCCTGTAATGTACATGTATGATGGGAGGTGGGAACTGTTGTCCTGTAATGTACATGTATGATGGGATGTGGGAACTGTTGTCCGGTAATGTACATGTATGATGGGAGGTGGGAACTGTTGTCCTGTAATGTACATGTATGATGGGAGGTGGGAACTGTTGTCCTGTAATGTACATGTATGATGAGATGTGGGAACTGTTGTCCTGTAATGTACATGTATGATGGGATGTGGGAACTGTTGTCCGGTAATGTACATGTATGATGGGAGGTGGGAACTGTTGTCCTGTAATGTACATGTATGATGGGATGTGGGAACTGTTGTCCTGTAATGTACATGTATGATGGGAGGTGGGAACTGTTGTCCTGTAATGTACATGTATGATAGGATGTGGGAACTGTTGTCCTGTAATGTACATGTATGATGGGAGGTGGGAACTGTTGTCCTGTAATGTACATGTATGATGGGAGGTGGGAACTGTTGTCCTGTAATGTACATGTATGATGGGATGTGGGAACTGTTGTCCTGTAATGTACATGTATGATGGGAGGTGGGAACTGTTGTCCTGTAATGTACATGTATGATGGGAGGTGGGAACTGTTGTCCTGTAATGTACATGTATGATGGGAGGTGGGAACTGTTGTCCTGTAATGTACATGTATGATGGGAGGTGGGAACTGTTGTCCTGTAATGTACATGTATGATGGGAGGTGGGAACTGTTGTCCTGTAATGTACATGTATGATGGGAGGTGGGAACTGTTGTCCTGTAATGTACATGTATGATGGGAGGTGGGAACTGTTGTCCTCCTGTAATGTACATGTATGATGGCATATGGGAACTGTTGTCCTGTAATGTACATGTATGATGGGAGGTGGGAACTGTTGTCCTCCTGTAATGTACATGTATGATGGCATATGGGAACTGTTGTCCTGTAATGTACATGTATGATGGGAGGTGGGAACTGTTGTCCTGTAATGTACATGTATGATGGCATATGGGAACTGTTGTCCTGTAATGTACATGTATGATGGGAGGTGGGAACTGTTGTCCTGTAATGTACATGTATGATGGGATGTGGGAACTGTTGTCCTGTAATGTACATGTATGATGGTAGGTGGGAACTGTTGTCCTGTAATGTACATGTATGATGGGAGGTGGGAACTGTTGTCCTGTAATGTACATGTATGATGAGATGTGGGAACTGTTGTCCGGTAATGTACATGTATGATGGGAGGTGGGAACTGTTGTCCTGTAATGTACATGTATGATGGGAGGTGGGAACTGTTGTCCTCCTGTAATGTACATGTATGATGGCATATGGGAACTGTTGTCCTGTAATGTACATGTATGATGGGAGGTGGGAACTGTTGTCCTCCTGTAATGTACATGTATGATGGCATATGGGAACTGTTGTCCTGTAATGTACATGTATGATGGGAGGTGGGAACTGTTGTCCTGTAATGTACATGTATGATGGCATATGGGAACTGTTGTCCTGTTATGTACATGTATGATGGGAGGTGGGAACTGTTGTCCTGTAATGTACATGTATGATGGCATATGGGAACTGTTGTCCTGTAATGTACATGTATGATGGGATGTGGGAACTGTTGTCCTGTAATGTACATGTATGATGGCATATGGGAACTGTTGTCCTGTAATGTACATGTATGATGGGAGGTGGGAACTGTTGTCCTCCTGTAATGTACATGTATGATGGCATATGGGAACTGTTGTCCTGTAATGTACATGTATGATGGGAGGTGGGAACTGTTGTCCTCCTGTAATGTACATGTATGATGGCATATGGGAACTGTTGTCCTGTAATGTACATGTATGATGGGAGGTGGGAACTGTTGTCCTGTAATGTACATGTATGATGGCATATGGGAACTGTTGTCCTGTAATGTACATGTATGATGGCATATGGGAACTGTTGTCCTGTAATGTACATGTATGATGGGAGGTGGGAACTGTTGTCCTGTAATGTACATGTATGATGGCATATGGGAACTGTTGTCCTGTAATGTACATGTATGATGGCATATGGGAACTGTTGTCCTGTAATGTACATGTATGATGGGAGGTGGGAACTGTTGTCCTCCTGTAATGTACATGTATGATGGCATATGGGAACTGTTGTCCTGTAATGTACATGTATGATGGGAGGTGGGAACTGTTGTCCTGTAATGTACATGTATGATGGCATATGGGAAATGTTGTCCTGTAATGTACATGTATGTTGGGATGTGGGAACTGTTGTCCTGTAATGTACATGTATGATGGGAGGTGGGAACTGTTGTCCTGTAATATACATGTATGATGCATATGGGAACTGTTGTCCTGTAATGTACATGTATGATGGGATGTGGGAACTGTTGTCCTGTAATATACATGTATGATGGGAGGTGGGAACTGTTGTCCTCCTGTAATGTACATGTATGATGGGATGTGGGAACTGTTGTCCTGTAATGTACATGTATGATGGGAGGTGGGAACTGTTGTCCTGTAATGTACATGTATGATGGGAGGTGGGAACTGTTGTCCTGTAATGTACATGTATGTTGGGATGTGGGAACTGTTGTCCTGTAATATACATGTATGATGGGAGGTGGGAACTGTTGTCCTGTAATATACATGTATGATGCATATGGGAACTGTTGTCCTGTAATGTACATGTATGATGGGAGGTGGGAACTGTTGTCCTGTAATGTATATGTATGATGGGATGTGGGAACTGTTGTCCTGTAATGTACATGTATGATGGGAGGTGGGAACTGTTGTCCTGTAATGTACATGTATGATGGGAGGTGGGAACTGTTGTCCTGTAACGTACATGTATGATGGGATGTGGGAACTGTTGTCCTGTAATGTACATGTATGATGGGAGGTGGGAACTGTTTTCCTGTAATGTACATGTATGATGGGATGTGGGAACTGTTGTCCTGTAATGTACATGTATGATGGGATGTGGGAACTGTTGTCCTGTAATGTACATGTATGATGGGATGTGGGAACTGTTGTCCTGTAATGTACATGTATGATGGGAGGTGGGAACTGTTGTCCGGTAATGTACATGTATGATGGGAGGTGGGAACTGTTGTCCGGTAATATACATGTATGATGGGAGGTGGGAACTGTTGTCCGGTAATGTACATGTATGATGGGAGGTGGGAACTGTTGTCCGGTAATATACATGTATGATGGGAGGTGGGAACTGTTGTCCGGTAATATACATGTATGATGGGAGGTGGGAACTGTTGTCCTGTAATGTACATGTATGATGACATGTGGGAACTGTTGTCCTGTAATGTACATGTATGATGGGATGTGGGAACTGTTGTCCTGTAATGTACATGTATGATGGGATGTGGGAACTGTTGTCCTGTAATGTACATGTATGATGGGAGGTGGGAACTGTTGTCCTGTAATATACATGTATGATAAGATGTGGGAACTGTTGTCCTGTAATGTACATGTATAATGGGATGTGGGAACTGTTGTCCGGTAATGTACATGTATGATGGGAGGTGGGAACTGTTGTCCGGTAATGTACATGTATGATGGGAGGTGGGAACTGTTGTCCGGTAATGTAAATGTATGATGGGATGTGGGAACTGTTGTCCAGTAATGTACATGTATGATGGGAGGTGGGAACTGTTGTCCTGTAATGTACATGTATGATGGGAGGTGGGAACTGTTGTCCTGTAATGTACAATTATGATGAGATGTGGGAACTGTGGTCCTGAAATGTAAATGTATGATGGGATGTGGGAACTGTTGTCCAGTAATGTACATGTATGATGGGAGGTGGGAACTGTTGTCCTGTAATGTACATGTATGATGGGATGTGGGAACTGTTGTCCTCCTCTAATGTACATGTATGATGGGATGCAGGATCTGTTGTCCTGTGATGTACATGTATGATGAAATGTGGGAACTGTTGTCCTGTAATGTACATGTATGATGAGATGTGGGTACTGTTCTCCTGTAATGTACATGTATGATGAGATGTGGGAACTGTTGTCCTGTAATGTCCATGTATGATGGGATGTGGGAACTGTTGTCCTGTGATGTACATGTATGATGGGAGGTGGGAATTGTTGTACTGTAATGTACATGTATGATGAGATGTACATTACAGGACAACAGTTCCCACCTCCCATCATACATGTACATAACAGGACAACCGTTCCCACCTCCCATCATACATGTATATTACAGGACAACAGTTCCCACATCCTATCATACATGTACATTACAGGACAACCGTTCCCACCTCCCATCATACATGTACATTACAGGACAACCGTTCCCACCTCCCATCATACATGTACATTACCAGACAACAGTTCCCACATCCCATCATACATGTACATTACAGGACAACAGTTCCCACCTCCCATCATACATGTACATTACAGGACAACAGTTCCCACCTCCCATCATACATATACATTACAGGACAACAGTTCCCACCTCCCATCATACATGTACATTACAGGACAACAGTTCCCACCTCCCATCATACATGTACATTACAGGACAACAGTTCCCACATCTCATCATACATGTACATTACAGGACAACAGTTCCCACATCCCATCATACATGTACATTACAGGACAACAGTTCCCACCTCCCATCATACATGTACATTACAGGACAACAGTTCCCATATGCCATCATACATGTACATTACAGGACAACAGTTCCCACCTCCCATCATACATGTACATTACAGGACAACAGTTCCCACCTCCCATCATACATGTATATTACAGGACAACAGTTCCCACATCCTATCATACATGTACATTACAGGACAACAGTTCCCACCTCCCATCATACATGTACATTACAGGACAACAGTTCCCACCTTCCATCATACATGTACATTACAGGACAACAGTTCCCACCTCCCATCATACATGTACATTACAGGACAACAGTTCCCACCTCCCATCATACATGTACATTACAGGACAACAGTTCCCACCTCCCATCATACATGTACATTACAGGACAACAGTTCCCACATCCTATCATACATGTACATTACAGGACAACAGTTCCCACATCCTATCATACATGTACATTACAGGACAACAGTTCCCACCTCCCATCATACATGTACATTACAGGACAACAGTTCCCACCTCCCATCATACATGTACATTACAGGACAACAGTTCCCACATCTTATCATACATGTACATTACAGGACAACAGTTCCCACATCCTATCATACATGTACATTACAGGACAACAGTTCCCACCTCCCATCATACATGTACATTACCGGACAACAGTTCCCACCTCCCATCATACATGTACATTACAGGACAACAGTTCCCACCTCCCATCATACATGTACATTACAGGACAACAGTTCCCACATCCCATCATACATGTACATTACAGGACAACAGTTCCCACATCCTATCATACATGTACATTACAGGACAACAATTCCCACCTCCCATCATACATGTACATTACAGGACAACAGTTCCCACATCTCATCATACATGTACATTACAGAACAACAGTTCCCACCTCCCATCATACATGTACATTACAGGACAACAGTTCCCACCTCCCATCATACATGTACATTACAGGACAACAGTTCCCACATCCTATCATACATGTACATTACAGGACAACAGTTCCCACATCCTATCATACATGTACATTACAGGACAACAGTTCCCACCTCCCATCATACATGTACATTACAGGACAACAGTTCCCACCTCCCATCATACATGTACATTACAGGACAACAGTTCCCACATCTTATCATACATGTACATTACAGGACAACAGTTCCCACATCCTATCATACATGTACATTACAGGACAACCGTTCCCACATCCTATCATACATGTACATTACAGGACAACAGTTCCCACCTCCCATCATACATGTACATTACAGGACAACAGTTCCCACCTCCCATCATACATGTACATTACAGGACAACAGTTCCCACATCTTATCATACATGTACATTACAGGAGAACAGTTCCCACATCCTATCATACATGTACATTACAGGACAACAGTTCCCACCTCCCATCATACATGTACATTACAGGACAACAGTTCCCAACTCCCATCACACATGTACATTACAGGAGGACAACAGATCCCACATCCCATCATACATGTACATTACAGGACAACAGTTCCCACCTCCCATCATACATGTACATTACAGGACAACAGTTCCCACCTCCCATCATACATGTACATTACCGGACAACAGTTCCCACATCCCATCATACATGTACATTACAGGACAACAGTTCCCACCTCCCATCATACATGTACATTACCGGACAACAGTTCCCACATCCCATCATACATGTACATTACAGGACAACAGTTCCCACCTCCCATCATACATGTACATTACAGGACAACAGTTCCCACCTCCCATCATACATGTACATTACCAGACAACAGTTCCCACATCCCATCATACATGTACATTACAGGACAACAGTTCCCACCTCCCATCATACATGTACATTACAGGACAACAGTTCCCACCTCCCATCATACATGTACATTACAGGACAACAGTTCCCACCTCCCATCATACATGTACATTACAGGACAACAGTTCCCACATCTCATCATACATGTACATTACAGGACAACAGTTCCCACATCTCATCATACATGTACATTACAGGACAACAGTTCCCACATCCCATCATACATGTACATTACAGGACAACAGTTCCCACCTCCCATCATACATGTACATTACAGGACAACAGTTCCCATATGCCATCATACATGTACATTACAGGACAACAGTTCCCACCTCCCATCATACATGTACATTACAGGACAACAGTTCCCACCTCCCATCATACATGTATATTACAGGACAACAGTTCCCACATCCTATCATACATGTACATTACAGGACAACAGTTCCCACCTCCCATCATACATGTACATTACAGGACAACAGTTCCCACCTTCCATCATACATGTACATTACAGGACAACAGTTCCCACCTCCCATCATACATGTACATTACAGGACAACAGTTCCCACCTCCCATCATACATGTACATTACAGGACAACAGTTCCCACCTCCCATCATACATGTACATTACAGGACAACAGTTCCCACATCCTATCATACATGTACATTACAGGACAACAGTTCCCACATCCTATCATACATGTACATTACAGGACAACAGTTCCCACCTCCCATCATACATGTACATTACAGGACAACAGTTCCCACCTCCCATCATACATGTACATTACAGGACAACAGTTCCCACATCTTATCATACATGTACATTACAGGACAACAGTTCCCACATCCTATCATACATGTACATTACAGGACAACAGTTCCCACCTCCCATCATACATGTACATTACAGGACAACAATTCCCACCTCCCATCATACATGTACATTACAGGACAACAGTTCCCACATCTCATCATACATGTACATTACAGAACAACAGTTCCCACCTCCCATCATACATGTACATTACAGGACAACAGTTCCCACCTCCCATCATACATGTACATTACAGGACAACAGTTCCCACATCTTATCATACATGTACATTACAGGACAACAGTTCCCACATCCTATCATACATGTACATTACAGGACAACAGTTCCCACCTCCCATCATACATGTACATTACAGGACAACAGTTCCCACATCCCATCATACATGTACATTACAGGACAACAGTTCCCACATCCCATCATACATGTACATTACAGGACAACAGTTCCCACATCCCATCATACATGTACATTACAGGACAACAGTTCCCACATCCTATCATACATGTACATTACAGGACAACAGTTCCCACATCCTATCATACATGTA
Source organism: Eleutherodactylus coqui (assembly GCF_035609145.1). Classification (NCBI taxonomy): domain Eukaryota; kingdom Metazoa; phylum Chordata; class Amphibia; order Anura; family Eleutherodactylidae; genus Eleutherodactylus; species Eleutherodactylus coqui. The sequence goes on along the minus strand of NC_089839.1, from coordinate 318,504,334 downwards.
CATTACAGGACAACAGTTCCCACCTCCCATCATACATGTACATTACAGGACAACAGTTCCCACCTCCCATCATACATGTACATTACAGGACAACAGTTCCCACATCTTATCATACATGTACATTACAGGACAACAGTTCCCACATCCTATCATACATGTACATTACAGGACAACAGTTCCCACATCCTATCATACATGTACATTACAGGACAACAGTTCCCACCTCCCATCATACATGTACATTACAGGACAACAGTTCCCACCTCCCATCATACATGTACATTACAGGACAACAGTTCCCACCTCCTATCATACATGTACATTACAGGACAACAGTTCCCACATCCTATCATACATGTACATTACAGGACAACAGTTCCCACCTCCCATCATACATGTACATTACCGGACAACAGTTCCCACATCCCATCATACATGTACATTACAGGACAACAGTTCCCACATCCCATCATACATGTACATTACAGGACAACAGTTCCCAACTCCCATCACACATGTACATTACAGGAGGACAACAGATCCCACATCCCATCATACATGTACATTACAGGACAACAGTTCCCACCTCCCATCATACATGTACATTACAGGACAACAGTTCCCACCTCCCATCATACATGTACATTACCGGACAACAGTTCCCACATCCCATCATACATGTACATTACAGGACAACAGTTCCCACCTCCCATCATACATGTACATTACCGGACAACAGTTCCCACATCCCATCATACATGTACATTACAGGACAACAGTTCCCACCTCCAATCATACATGTACATTACAGGACAACAGTTCCCACCTCCCATCATACATGTACATTACCAGACAACAGTTCCCACATCCCATCATACATGTACATTACAGGACAACAGTTCCCACCTCCCATCATACATGTACATTACAGGACAACAGTTCCCACCTCCCATCATACATGTACATTACAGGACAACAGTTCCCACCTCCCATCATACATGTACATTACAGGACAACAGTTCCCACATCTCATCATACATGTACATTACAGGACAACAGTTCCCACATCCCATCATACATGTACATTACAGGACAACAGTTCCCACCTCCCATCATACATGTACATTACAGGACAACAGTTCCCACATCCCATCATACATGTACATTACAGGACAACAGTTCCCACCTCCCATCATACATGTACATTACAGGACAACAGTTCCCACCTCCCATCATACATGTACATTACAGCACAACAGTTCCCACCTCCCATCATACATGTACATTACAGGACAACAGTTCCCACCTTCCATCATACATGTACATTACAGGACAACAGTTCCCACATCCTATCATACATGTACATTACAGGACAACAGTTCCCA